>NC_072007.2:39627296-39787296 GCF_028885655.2 Pongo abelii | reverse complement strand
ATGACATCTAAAATGTATATTCTTACCAGGAAAGTCTTCTTTCACCTAAGGAACAGCCTGTCTTTGAAGTGTAGTTAAGAAACAGCATTTTATTGAAGGACAAAATTCTGTGTTGCAGAGAATGTATTTTTTTAGCCAAATAAAAATCTACAGTAGAAAAAAGAATTGTAGCTTTTAAGGTAACATAAGACAACAAAAACTAATTCATCCACTGTCAAGTATGGCTGCATCTTATTTCATTTTATTTGTAAAATCTCAATGCTTTATTAAAGCATACGTGATAAATGGCATGTTAATATTGTACAAGTAGCTCTCATTCTTTAACCTTAAATAAAAATGTTAGCATTTCAAAGATTTTCATGGTTATACAAAGACACAGAATATTTTACTTCACACTATAAGATGCATTTAGACAGTAATAAAAGGCAAAAAGTCTTGGTGTTGACTTTTCAATTCTAAGCAACTAAGCTAACTAAATTTAACATGGAATGCCTCCAGGTTAGAACTGTTTTAATACCATTAGCTACTGATAAATTATAGTTAAAGCAGCAGTAGTGATTAATGATTTGAAAATAATCCTTAAGATTTTGCTCCATTTTCTATAAAATGCATTTATTTCATCTACCTACAAGACGGTAAGTCTTTTACGGGTTGATCTTCCTAGAATAGTGTCGAACTGTACATCTTCCCTTTCCTTCTGACTGTGTTTAACACCCTTACTCTGATGATACCATCACAGGATCAGAGCTGATGCCCAAAGCTCTATCGACCAGAATAGTTGGAGGGATATGGTGGTTTTTCACCCTAATCATCATTTCATCCTACACGGCCAATCTGGCTGCCTTCTTGACAGTAGAGAGAATGGAATCCCCCATAGATTCAGCAGATGATCTGGCAAAGCAAACCAAGATAGAATATGGGGCGGTTAGAGATGGATCAACAATGACCTTCTTCAAGGTAAGAAGCTAACAAAGTGTTCTCAGTGATTATCTGATACTTGTGGTAGAGTATAAAAGAATCTGTCAAAAAAAAAAGAAAAAGAAAAAAGAAAAAAAGATGTTGGGCAATTTTTTAATGAAATAAAATTTATAATTACATAATCCCATTATAAGGAATCCTTAAAGCCTCAGTCAGCATAAAGCAATTTCTTTGGTCCCCAACTAGGTGTCATTTACTCCACCCCAATTTAGTGTACTCAGATCCATAGATCAATATCTTCAATATCCTCTCTTGCCTTTACACCAGAAAAAAAAAATCTGAATACAATCTAACCACTCATTAATTAATCACTCATTTATAGAACCCATAAAATAAAGGTTCCTTAATCCAGAATTCTTTTAACCAGAATACTTGAATATCATTATTTTGTTCTTTCTGTCCTGTACCTGATGAGATAGAAACAGATGACAAGAAAATGTGTTGATACTGGAATTTAGTGAGAGAATTAAGAACAAAGAAATCCCGGGAGACTCTGGTCTAATACTGAGTCCGCACTGATGAAGGACAGTGTTCCCAGCCATGCCTGAAGCTTTTCAAAATGTCTTCGGAGGTACCACAGGAGAATTAAGTTGGATGAGTTTAGTTTTCGAGTCAAAGGCATTTCATTGTTGAGGTCTTTTTAATTACTTACCCATAGTAATGAAACTGATTTCTGCCTTGCTTTTGGAGGAAGCCTTAGTACTTTTATGATCAAATCTCAAATACTCTAATTCCAGTGAAAAATAGATTTTAATAGATCCAATAGGGTAAAGATCATGAAGTTCAACTCTTCACTTTACTTACGAAAAGAACAAAACCTTCAGAAGCTAAATTACCTGCTCCAAGTCAAATACCTAGTCTATAACAGAGAAGGGGCTAAAGTTATTTTTTGGAAAAAAAAAGTATTAATGGTGGTAAGTGTGCATGTGCATAAAAGGAAAACAACAGTTGTAACCAAAATAATCTCTAAAAACACCCTTGTCAAAGATTCATATTCAGATTACCAAAAATGGAGTTGTCACCTCGGCATTAAGTGGACTGTTTGGGGTTTTTTGTTTGTTTGTTTGTTTGTTTTGGGGGGGGGGTTTGTTTTGTTTTTTGTTTTGAGATGGAGTCTCTCTCTGTCACCCAGGCTGGAGTCCAGTGGTGCGATCTTGGCTCACTGCAAGCTCCACCTCCCGAGTTCAAATGATTCTCCTGCCTCAGCCTCCTGAGTAGCTGGGATGACAGGTGCCTGCCACCACACCTGGCTAATTTTTGTATTTTTAGTAGAGACAGGGTTTCACCATATTGGCCAGGCTGGTCTTGAACTCCTGACCTTGTGATCTGCCTGCCTCAGCCTCCCAAAGTCCTGGAATTGCAAGCGTGAGCCACCACGCTCAGACAGGGGTATGTTTTTCAAATAATCTTTTCCTTTCTATTATTTCCACTGAGTTCAAAATGAACTCTTCTTTCATTCTTATTTCCTTTTTAAACATTGTTTATAGATTTAGGAGGTATAAGTTGCATTTTGTTAGATGGATATAGGGCTTTTAGGGTTTCCGTCACCCAAATAACATACATTGTACCAATTAAGTAATTCCTCATCTGTCAGCCCTGCCACCCTCCCACCCTTCTGAGTCTCCAATGTCTATTATTTTTTGAGTGGACTGTTTGACTTGTGAAAAATACCAGCTTAGAAACAAAAACTAAGGTTAGGAAAAAAAGTACACATTTCTTTGTATAACACTATTGGTTCACAAAAATAGGAATTAACTATACAATAAGTTATAATGTTTAATAACAATAATAAATAAAAAGGCATTGTTTTAAAAGTAAACTATATCTAGAGTTTTATCAAGAAGCAAAGTAATAGAAAAAGTAGGACTTTTCTTCTGTGTTAAAAAAGATTTTTAAACACTTTTTATTTTAAGAAGTGTATCATTTATTTAATGTATGTGTAAAGCATGGTGATTGTTTCTTCTTTGGACAGTGATGTTCTAAAGACAAATGACATTATGGCTTTGCAAGCTGCAGAAAGTATTTTCCTAAAATCAATAGCGTGAAGAGACACAAGATACCCCAAGCTAGTGATTCATCATGGCCCTTGTCAGAAACCAGGGAGGTCATTTGCAAAGCTCACAGGACAGAGGGACACTGGCAAGATAGAATTTGGTATATCTGAAAAAATATCTGAAACGATTTATCTCATTCAGCAATATCAAAGAGTTTTAAAGTACTGGGAAATGGGCTAGCAGAAGGCAGAGAAGATTCTACTTCCTTCAAGATGTTCGGCACAAATGTAAGGGAAAGAGGCTGTGCTGTTCTTTGAAAAAGCAATAGACCTGACTTTGCCACTGTACACAGGATCTATGCACCTCAGAGAGGAAGAATGTGATGATAGTACAAACAGCATCAATAAAAATAGCGGTATGTCCTGTGCACTAGCCCTTACCTGTATTACCTCATTTTATCTTTAAAAAAGACCAATTGAGCACCAGGCACTGTGGCTCACACCTGCAGGCACTGTGGCTCACACCTGCAATCCCAGCACTTTGGGAGGCCGAGGCTGGTGGATCACCTGAGGTCGGGAGTTCGAGACCAGCCTGACCAACATGGAGAAACCCTGTCTCTACTAAAAATACAAAAATATTGGCCCAGCGTGGTGGCGCATGCCTGTAATCCCAGCTACTCCGGAGGATGAGGCAGGGGAATCGCTTGAACCTGGGAGGCTGAGGTTGCAGTGAGCCGAGATCGCGCCATTGCATTCCAGTCTGGGCAACAAGAGTGAAACTCCGTCTCAAAAAAGAAAAAAAAAAAAGAAAAAGAAAACGACCAATTGAGATAAATACCAACATTATCCCTATTGATGAGGAAAATGAGGCACAGACAGGCTAGATAACTAACCCCAAAGTTAAAAAGCTAGCAATGGAAGAGCCAAGATTCACCAAAATTCAGAGAGTTCTAGAAAGTCAGTTCCATGAGGGTAGAAACTCGGTCTTCTTTGTATGCCATTAAGTCACCAGAATCTAAAAAAGTGCCCAGTCATATAGCAGGCATTCAGAAAACTGTGTTTTCAATAAGTGAACAAGTAAACTCTGGGAGAGGTGGATTTCTATCAGAGAGAGGGAGGGAGATTGAATAAAGGAGCAAAGGAAGGAAGCCGAGAGGGAAAGAGGGAGGGAGAGACAGAGGTGGATGGATACATAGGGACCCACACAAGAAGAGACACTGTTGCCAAGTTCCTCATTTTACAAGTTAGCTTGTGGCCCAGCAACCCAGTTTACCGAGAAGAAATGTATTTGCAGAAAGAGAACAAGGACTAAATCCGATTTAGTTCTCCCCTTGAGGATGGTAAGCTGTCAGAAAGCGTCAGAGGGATGTACACTCAGGTTCTTAAGCTGGATTATTCCACAAGGGAAAGAAACGTTTCGGCTTTTTTGCTCTCGGGGTAGTTCCGCCCTAAATCACTGAGTGACAGCAGGTACAGTCACAAGGACTCAGTCCTGACCTGGTTCCACATGAACATGTTTCACCTCTGCTATGTCATCAGGGCCTCTCTCCTTCAGCCCTTTCTCTCTCAGTTAAAGACAATAACCTCTCTTGGGCTGTAGAATGAATAAGGAAAGCTACATTTGCCTAATCTAACCTGGAACATCCTAATCAGTTTTTGGAGCGCAAGTCATTTGCTAAGATGGGTCCTGTCTCCACTCAATCACAAAGAAACTTCTAATGAGAAACGTTTTCTCATCACACACAGTGTAATTTAAAGTGTTTTTCTTCTCAGAAAAGCAATATTCCTCTGGCAGTACCCAAATGATAAAAACTGGTCTTTTTACTTTCAAGTTGATTTAAAATCATTTTATAGCCAAAGAATGGCCAGTTGCAGGGAGGAAAGGGATTCAGACATTATCAAGATCCATGACCAAACAAAATACTCGAATGCCTCACATTTGGTCGCTAGGCCACAAGCAAGGGATGTGTTTAGTGAAGTTTGTCCTTGAAATGTGTGCCCAGAAGTTGCTCGCTAAAATTTCATTCAAAATCCGTTGACTTTTTCTCTTAGACTTGGCTATTCTTGCAGACAGCATGACACTCTACATTTTAGATCTGATGTATTCATTTCTCAACAAGAAGAAAACCAAAATTTAGTTTTTTAAAATAGCTCAGGTGAGATTCCACTATCCACCACCTGAGCTCATATAAGGCTGAGGGAACTAAGTGGAATTCTTTTTTCTTTTTTTTTTTTTTTAATGGAGTCTCGCTCTGTCACCCAGGCTGTAGTGCAATGGTGTGATCTTGGCTCACTGCAACCTCCGCCTCCTGAGTTCAAGCATTCTCTGCCTCAGCCTCCCAAGTAGCTGGGATAACAGGCATCTGCCACCACGCCCAGCTAATTTTTTTTTTTTTTTTTTTTTTTTTTGTATTTTTAGTAGAGACGGGGTTTCACCATCTCAGCCAGGCTGGTCTTGAACTGACCTCGTGATCCACCCGCCTCAGCCTCCCAAAGTGCTGGGATTACTGGCGTGAGCCACTGCACCCAGTGGAAATTTTTTAAACAAGTGCTAGCTCAAGCTAAGACGTGACTGAGACAGGGAAGCAGTGGCAGTTTTCCTTCAGTCATTCATATATGGAGCAACATGGATCATCAAGGATTGTATTTACACAAGAGAATAGAATTAAATCATAAATTCAATTCCACATATTCTTATGAAACTTTAAATGGACATCCTGAGATTCTACCTCACTTTGTCCATCAAAAAAAAAAAAAAAGCAACTCTAAGTTTCGATCACTCAGCTAATGATGCTTATTAAGCATTATGTTTTCACAAGATCATCAACACTCTGGAACTTACAGTTCAAGCACTATGGGAAATATAATAGCCTATTTGGTCAAAGGTCTCGGCACCACAAGACCAATTAGCTGGACAAGATTAAAGGGAGGCAGAACATTTATCAAGTGTCCAGGTACTGTTGGAGATGTTTTGGGAAATTCTTCTCTGAATATGAGGCGATCAGCATCAAATTAATTAATGGACTATGTTTATGGGTCAGTGTATTAATAATTCAGAACTTCAACAGACTCTATTTAAGAGAATTTTTTTTTTTTTTGAGATGGAGTCTCACCCTGTCGCCCATGCTGGAGTGCAATGGCGCGATCTTGGCTCACTGCGACCTCCGCCTCCCGGGTTCAAACGATTCTCCTGCCTCAGCCTCCTGAGTAGCTGGGATTACAGGTGCCTGCCACCACGCCCAGCTAATTTTTTTATTTTTAGTAGAGACAGGGTTTCACCATGTTGGCCAGGCTGGTCTTGAACTCCTGACCTTGTGATCCACCAGCTTTGGCCTCCGAAAGTACTGGGATTACAGGCGTGAGCCACCATGCCCGGACTATTTAAGAGAATTTTTAATAAAATCCCTCTCATTTCTGCTTGACATAATACTAATTAATAATCCAGATTTAACTCTATTTGTTTCTCTGTTCTCTGCTGATGAAATTATTTGGTCCTTTCAATTGTTTCTCAAGTCTGAACAGTACAGGATTTCCTTCGCTCCCAACTCCCTGGGACCACCACCAGCATCTTAGGAGGTGCAAAGATCAGTCAGTTCATAGCCAAGCTCTATGGACACAACTTGGGTTCAACTTTCCTAGGGGCTACATGACGTATTTCCATCTTTTATATCCAAGACAACTGACAACGATGACAACAATGACAGCCAATTCCAACTTTTCCTTTCAGAAATAGTATACTAAGATTCTGGTTTTCTCTCCCACAGGAAGTTAGAAATGTACAACAGCTCTGTTCTTTCTTCTTGTTGGAATTCTATTAATTACCTTATGAAACAATAAGATAGTCCAAACTGTGGTCTCACAGTGATAGTGTAGCAAGTCACATTTTTTTTTTCCCAGATGAAGAAAGAATAGTCATGATAATGTCTAAGAACCGTATAAGGCCTAAAAGAATGGATTTCCCAATGACCCTTGTGAATCATCATCCAAGGAGGATAATGGTTTTAGCCCATGGATCAGAGAATGGGAATACCAGCTAGTCTTCTCAAGAAATATGACCAACTTCTTACGCTGGGATATAAAGTAAAACCTACAGGAAAGTGTTTTTGATGGAGATCTGGACCCAGAGAGCCTGGGTTCTACTAAATATAAGTTATGTAGGCCTTGGCAAGTAACTTAAACTCTCTGTACCTTGATTTCCCAGTCTATAAATTGAGGATGATTTCTACCTCAAAATTATTTCGAGGATTTAATGACTTAATAGAGGTAATATGTTTATACTACCACTTAGTACACTGTAAGCAATAAAAACATTAGATATTATTGTAACTATCACTCATAACATCATCACCACAATTATTCAACCCTTACCTCTAGCTATTAGTCCTATTTTTTCAGTCTCTCTAGATTTATAAATATTTTGGTTTGGTCTTTGTTCAGCTTCCTTACTGTCAGTCATCTCTGCACTGTCTGCCTTCTGCTAAAGGACAGAAAAGTCCAGAAGAAGTGCCAGTGCCCAAGATCTCAAAGATTTTTGGAGGCCTGGCCAGACAGCAACTCTAGGCCTTGGAGGCCCTTCTTGAGCACATACATTGCATTTGCCGAAGCACTTACCAGATGGTAAGTAGGCAAAAGATGGTAAAGCTGCCCTTAGAATGCAGACAAGAAACAGAGTGAGGCAATTCAGTTTAATTCAGCTCAATTTATATTTTTGCAGGGTCCTCAATATGGTCAGTACTGAGGTTGGCACTTAGGAGGGAAAAAGGTATAAAATCATGAGCAAGAAATGAAGATCTGAATAGCAATACAGAGACAAGATGTATGAATACCTGTTAAATACAACACAACATGTGGTTGCATTGTGCAGACAAGAAGTAATGGCAGAATTTCTTGTGAGCCAAATTAGCTATGAAGTATTCATGTAAGAAATACTTCTCAGTAGAAGCTTGCCTTGTAACAAATCACTGTCCTCCCAGACTCAAGCCAGAGGATTACACAGATTAAATCATGATTCAGTCTAAAATGACTTGGATAAAATAGGTTTTAAAACATCATAAAAGACTTGTCATTTCTGGCTTTCATGGTCTAGGGACTTTGGACCAGCTGTGGGAACAAGGGATTCTCTAACCTTTATCATCTCTTTCCAGGGAGTGGTTAGGTGCTGTCACCAACCCAAAAGACATTTCAAAGAAGTTACTGGGCACTGCACCAGTGGAAATGAAGCAATGAGCCATTGTAGGGAGACAGATTTCAGACAGTTATAACCATTTCAGGACACATAAGATGAAAGCCATTTCTCAAATACTCTGCATAGGAAGGCACTCTTCACATAAGAGTTCCTAGCTTATGTTGGAAAAATCCAGCTAATTTTACCATCAGTGTCAGAAATGTTAGGTCTCTGTAGGTTAAAAGTGCATTTGTTTGGGAAGAAATCTATGAGGTCAATTTAACCTTTTTCAAAGGCTGGCAGATTGCCTGTAATAGACCAATCTTTAACTCTAGACAGGAGAAAAACATGAAAAATATTTTAGCAAATCTGTTTAAATCCCGCTGAGGGAATTTTCTAAAGGGAATCCATAAATTTTTTAAATGTTGGAGAATCTGCAAATGTCATAACTTTTCATCAAATCAAGATAAAGACATAATCAACTGCAGTGTTCATATTATACACATTTGGAAGGCAGAGGCCCTAACTATACTACAAATATTTTCTTCTGATCATCTTCCTTCAAAGCGATTTTTGTAAATTAAATCATATTTTCAAAATAGCATGAGATTTATTATTTAATGAAATAATATGTTAATCAGGTCTAAAAGAAATGGTTGTTTTTAAGGCAATTATTCACCTCTGATGTACCTATTTCACAAGTACGAAGTTCTACATAGCCAATGTCTATGTCCTTGGTTAATTTTTAAGGGTTGTCTTAAATCAGGATTTGCCTAAAGTAAAAGTAAATTGGAGATTTTAAAATATAATTGTTTGTGATAGTTCATTTGTTCTATATGCATATATTTACATTTATAAGATCACTTTTGATAAGATAAAAAAGATCAAATGTCAATAACTTATTTCTAATGTATATTTCAGTGTGTAGAGTAAAAATATACATAAACACAGATCGATATATAAAATCATCAGCCATATTAGTGTGAAGTAGAATTGCATGATTACTGATTCTACTGAAAAATGAGATTATACATCCTAACTGTGAAAGTCTTATAATAATAACTTGTGGAAGAAATAATGTGATAAATAATAGTTATCTCAATAAAAAGGAAACATTAGAGGGATGTTTTATAAAATGGAGTTTCCATCAGGCTTAAGACCATGCTACACCCTAGAATTTGCACATATTTTATTTACATTGTGTGGTGGAAATCCTGTAACTAAAAACAGTGAAACTATATGAAAAAACTATATGAAAAGCAAAATACTGTTAAAGGAAAGGAAACAATATAAACAAGCCACATTTTTTCCAGGTTCCAAGTGTTGCACTTCTGAAAATACTGTCTAAATTTTTGTCTAAACAAGCGTAAGCTATTAAAAGTCAGGTAAATAGTTTCTGTACATTATGTGATGAGTACAAGAGTTGCAACAGCTCTGGCTATCATAGAAAGATCCCACAGCTACTTGTTTCAATTATTTCTTTAGAAAATTTGTTAATTCTGTTGAAACATTAGCCAAGCCTTGAGTTTGCTGTTCTGTGTATTAAAAGAGATAGTTCATTCCTTGTTGGTGAAGAACACAGACCCTGGAACCAGATTACTGGGATCAAATCCTGGTTTCCTCATTTCTTCATGTGCTGTTCTATTTCCTCATCTATAAAAGAGAAATAATAATGGTACGTCTTTCATATGATTACTATGAAGATTCGATTAATCAACATATGCAAAGTTCTTAAAATAGTGCTTGCTATACAGTAAATAAACACTGCATATGTTGATTTCTGTTACTATTTTCAGTAAGTAATTTTTAACGCCTGCAGACATTATAAACTATTTCCCAGTGAGTGTTTAACTTGAATGTATTATAGGGGAAAAAAAGAAATAAATAAAATAAATAATGTTCATCAAACACTGATGCAGTAACACTCCCTTATAACAGATTTGAGATGAAAAATGCTTATTCTTTGCCGACAATGTTTCATCAGCATTAGGATAGCCACATAATCAGATTTAAACAGATAAAATGAATTTATCTAAACAGACGCCTCTCAGGATTAAAAAGAAAAAATCCTGGGTGATTTCAGATTTAATAAATGAGGCTTTTTCAGTTTTAGCAACTTTTGCTAAGAAGCTCAGAAGGCATTCCAAATATTCTAATTAACTTTTGACATATCTAGTGAAATAAGAGGCAACCACTATTTCTGTTTGGGGAACATATATTATTTATAGCGATTTAGGAGGCTGGCTGAGATTATATGTGATTTAGAAGTACAAAAACACCCAGGCTGTCTTTCTAACACTTTGCCTGGTCTTTTAATATGTATGATAATTTTTCATGAAGTATAATCCTATTTTTAAGAATTACTAAGATTTGAGACTTAACCATGAAAAAAAAAATCTGCTAAAAGGAATACATGTAATTTACTCCCAACATTCTACTTTTTTATCTAACAAAAAATAAACATTACTGAGCATGGCATGACAGTGGACAGAACTCTGCAGTAAAGAAGAAAGAGCCCTCAATTCTGTGCGGTCTCTTCCACTAACCCTCTGCCACCTTCTGTGTGTCATTTGCTGTTCCTGTCCTCAGGACCTGCATATGTGATAGGAAGGGGTTGGTCTAGAGAGTAGAACGTGGTGGTTGAAGCATCTCCTTATGTGAAACTTGTCTAAGCATGACATCCTCCTTGCAGTTGCCTAGTGATAGAAAACTTACTATACCAGCTGGGCACGGTGGCTCATGCCTATAATCCCAGCACTTTGGGAGGCCGAGGCAGGTGGATCACCTGAGGTCAGGAGTTTGAGACCAGCCTGGCCAACATGGTGAAACCCTGTCTCTACTAAAAATACAAAAAATTAGCCGGGCATGGTAGCAGGTGCCTGTAAACCCAGCTACTCAGGAGGCTGAAGCAGGAGAATCATTTGAACCCACAAGTCAGAGGTTGTAGTGAGCCAAGATTGTGCCATTGCACTCTAACCTGGGGAACAAGAGTGAAACAATGTCTCAAAAAATAAAAAAGAAAACTCACTACACTTTTAATGTGCTGGAGCTGTCTACAGATATTTCTACCTATTAAAAAAAGTTATTCCTTAGCCACATTTTGGGTCTTCCTGCAAACTCTAAATTCCCTAGCATCTCAAGTAGCCTAGAACTCTAACTGTGAAATACAATAAAGCCCCACAACAGCAAACTTTTTAAATGATGAAAGAGAGCTCTAAATAACAGCAAAATGCTGCTCTTCTTGCTCCCATTATGTTTACTATTACTGTGCTCTAGTGAGAATAGCAAGGGGTCAAAGGAATTTATAACACTTCCTGTACCTTCAACTTACCAAGTCCCCTAGCAAGTAACAGTTTTCTGTCAGAGAGAAAGTTCTGCCCTCCCTGCTCAAAGGTGTTCATGCCAACTAGACTTCCCCTGTAGCTCCCTGGGAGAGGTCAGGCCTAGAACAACCTTCTACTCCAAGAAGGAAGATGTGGATGTCGTTGAATTTAAATCCATGATCTCTGTTCCATAGAGCCATGCTACTCAAAGTGTAGTGTGAAGAGCGTGTTGGCTCAGGAAACATTTTGTTACTAAGCTGTGACAAGGAGAAGAATACTGAGAGTAAGCATTTAGAAATGTTGCAGCTGTTGAATACTGAGGTTGCACTAAACTCATGACCTCTCTTATCCCTGAGATTACACCACTTGCATGCTGTTGAATACCCACAGGGTGAGCCACAGGTGGTATGACCTACATATTCGTCCTGTGCAGGAGGACCAAAGCTAGGTCTGCCATAGATTGAAAATAATGAAGTCCTTCACTTCAGATAGTTTAGGTTTAGAGTTGAATCGTGTCATCCTTTCCCATATCCTTCACTTCCCCGGACGAATTGAAGGACTCCCCACACTTTCTCCATTTACCATGGATGAACTGAACATTGACTTTGTTTTTGACTTCCATAAACCACAAATTCAGTTTTCTAACAATTTACAACATTCATTTTAATAAAACCTAAATATGGTGAAAAAAATGTTTCATGAAATTTTTCTATGTGAAGGTTGATTCCTATTTCATATCAATATGTAACTAACTAGCAACCCACCTCAGGGAATAATGAGTCCATGAGTAAAAGCTATATTTTCACATGTAGATCAAGTAAGATTAAAATCATTCTCAAAAGCATTTTGGCAATATAGACATCTACCTCCCCCAAATCAGCATGGTACAGTGGAAAGAGCATTGAATTAGATATTAGGAGTGCTGGAGTCCAGAATTAGCTCTGGTATTAACTTGCTTTGTGACTTTTTGAAGTCTCCAAGCCTTCTGTACTAAAACTTCCTCCTCTGTGACAGTAGCAGTTTGTATGAGCTGATCTCTAAAGTCTCTGACAAGTTTAAAATTTTATACTTCAAAGAAAATTATTTTCCCTTAAGGTAGTTTCCTGATGGAAGAATAATTTTCCCAGCTGTGCATTTACTGCCACAAGATAGACTGACCTTTCTGCACTTGTATGAGTAGCTCTTTTACTATAAGTTTAGCATTATCAGACTTTGCAAGGCTGAAATCACACAACAAATGAAGAGTAACCCTGACCCCCAAAACACGCCTTTGTCATGGAGACATGAGCTGCAGTTTGCAGATATCTCCGGGGCTGTGGTGTAACTCACAGGGGCCCAATATGACAGAATGGGTTCCATAAAATACCAATATCTATAAGGTACTGTTTATTGAATTGTTATTTGTTTCACAAGACCTTTCTCAGGGGGATTTTCAATGCCTAACAATCTGAAATAAAGCCATCTGTCCTCCCATAACTCATAAACCCTACAGTATTAACCCAGATCCTAAATAGAGGTTGGAATTGAGTGGCCCCCAGGAACACCTGGGCATGAATAACCGTGATAGAGTTGACTCCGCAGGTATTCCATTTTTTGCTTATGGCCCAAAACCATGTTTTAAGCTTTCCTGAACTACTGAGATGATGCATCCTGTGCCTGCCAAGGATCTGTCTAATGTGTGTGAGCATTATATATAACCGTGATAACTGGGGTTAGCTTAAAAATACCAGTAATTCCCATAATGTTTTTCATCTCTGAAATAAGTGGAGAATGCTAATGCAAATGAAGAAAAATTCAAAAAAAAAATTGGAACTGTATGGAAATTACAGAGTAAAATGCAAAATGTCTAATCATAGATCACTATTCAAAAGAATGGAAAATTCATATTTAAGCAATATGAAAATTTAGGCAGTATACTTTAGCAAAAAAAGTAAGATAATGAGGCAGTGGTACATATGTATATGTGCATATATTACATAACATATGTAATTTATTACTGAATCTATCAAAAAGCTGAAGAATATGAGAAAAGACAAACATATTAATAGAACACTTTAAAATGAGATATTCAGTCCTTATTATCTAAAATATGATTGCAATTAAAATTATACACATGAAAAGGCATATAAATACAGTATGAAGATTTTTCTTTTTTTTTTTTTTTTTTTTTTTTGAGACAGAGTCTCGCTGTTGTTGCCCAAGCTGAAGTGCAATGGCATGATCTTGGCTCACTGCAACCTCCACCTCCTGGGTTCAAGCGATTCTCCTGCCTCAGCCTCCTGAGTAGCTGGGATTACAGGCACATGCCGTGACACCTGGCTAATTGTATTTTTTCAGTAGAGACAGGGTTTCACCATGTTGGTCAGGCTGGTCTCAAACTCCTGACCTTTATGTGATCTGCCCACCTCGGCCTCCCAAAGTGCTGGGATTACAGGTGTGAGCCACCACGCCCAGCCGAAGATTTTTCTTATCTAAATTTTAATTTGAAAAGAGCATTTACATTTTAGGTTTTCTAGAAAAGAGAAGAGCGAATGACAGTTCTCTCACAAATAAAGCAGAAGAAGTCAGTAGTTTATTCCAGGGCTCTCCCCAGCAGAAGAATGCTGGATCAAGGATTGAAACTTACATACCTGGAAACAGCAAAACAATACCTGCTGGAGTTGAGCGATTGAAAGGAAAATGGATGAAATGAACAGAGTCCTGGAGTGAGCTAGTCATCCCTTAGCCCACTGGGCCACAATGGCTTGTCGATCAAGGTCTCCATGCAATAGCTTCCTCCGTGCAAATGCTGTCCAATAGTGAGTGAACTGGGCTCTTCTCAGCTACAAAAGTGAAGCCTTGAGATCATCAATCTTGACTCCCCCACCTGTGGAGAAAGTATCCTCCCTATCATTATTTGAACCATTGAGACTTTGAATACCTTTAGGTTGTATTTTTCCAGCCCTCTTCTGCTGGTGTGTTTTCTTTCCCTCCAGAAATCAAAAATCTCCACCTATGAGAAGATGTGGGCTTTCATGAGCAGCAGGCAGCAGACCGCCCTGGTAAGAAACAGTGATGAGGGGATCCAGAGAGTGCTCACCACAGACTACGCGCTGCTGATGGAGTCCACCAGCATTGAGTATGTGACGCAGAGAAACTGCAACCTCACTCAGATCGGGGGCCTCATTGACTCCAAAGGTTACGGAGTGGGAACACCTATTGGTAAGAGGGGCAGACATGAACCAAGACTGAGATAGAGAATGTCAGTTACCAGTTTGGAAGGAAATGGGCTCAGAGTTCTTTATTCCAAATTCTGAGAAGGCCAACAATGCCATTAGTGAACTAATGTAAACATCCATATAGATCAGAGACATAGTCCGAATTACAGATTCCCAGATATTTAACTTAATATACTTTTAACCAGTGTTTCTTTCAAGTTTTACCAACGCATGTTGAAGAATATATAGATTTTATTATTTCACCCCAAATATCTTAAAGAGAATATCTTTCTAATTAATCCTCTTCACATTGTTTCCTTCAATACCCATATATGCCTATATAATGTATCTGCCTTAAATTAGAATAGAAGTTGATTCTGCTTACGGATAGCAAAAGTGAGAGGGCTAGTGTTCCACAATGATAGATGAAAAAGCAAGGCTATATCAGTCAAAAGAAAAAGGATAAAGATTTAACTATAAGTCTGATGTGCTCAGGCAATGTTACATTCAATCAATGCCAACTATGTAAAACCTCTAAATTCCTTAGTTCCATGCTATTACTCTCCTAAGAATATTATTGCCTAGGTATATAGACCGATACAGCAATGCATTCTTGTATGTCTATAGGAGACATGAATAGAATTTAAGGGGTAATTAGTGATTTCTTCTCCATAGAAAACTCCCTCTCTATTGTTTCCCTCTCTATAGAAAACTGTATCGTGGCCAGGCGCGATGGCTCATGCCTGTAATCCCAGCAGTTTGAGAGGCTGAGGCGGGCAGATCATGAGGTCAGGAGATCGAGACTATCCTGGCCAACATGGTGAAACCCCTGTCTCTACTAAAAATACAAAAATTAGCTGGGTGTGGTGCCGTGCACCTATAGTCCCAGCTACTCAGGAAGCTGAGGGAGGAGAATCATTTGAACCCTGGAGGTGGAGGTTGCAGTGAGCTGAGATAGTGCCACTATACTCCAGCCTGGGCAACAGAGTGAGACTCCATCTCAAAAAAAGAAAGAAAGAAAGAGGGAGAGAGGGAGAGAGGGAGAGAGGGAGAGAGGGAGAGAGGGAGAGAGGGAGAGAGGGAGAGAGGGAGAGAGGGAGAGAGGGAGAGGGAGAGGGAGAGGGAGAGGGAGAGGGAGAGGGAGAGGGAGAGGGAGAGAGAGAGAGAGAGAGAGGGAGAGAGAGAGAGAGAAAGAAAAGAAAAGAAAAGAAAGAAAGAAAGAAAGAAAGAAAGAAAGAAAGAAAGAAAGAAAGAAAGAAAGAAAGAGAAAGAAAGAAAGAAAAGAAAAGAAAAGAAAGAAAGAGAAAGAAAAAGAAAACTGTATCGTATAAGGTCCTGGTATAGCGGGAACCTGCTCTTTCCATGTGAGCCATTGGTAATTTGTTAGTAAGCATTCCAAAGGAGAAGAATCAGGGGCTGTCTAGACTACTGGGCTAGCCCAGAAATCATAGCTAACAGTCAAGCCAGATCTTTAAGGACCCCAGGTAGGTTTGATTTGCTTGTTTGTATTAGTATTTTTGTCATTTGAAAGGGATGATCCAATATGACTCTGCACATCATGCAGGGATCACAAACTAAAATGCTTACAGAGGCCAAGCAGATATCATAAGTGGGCAAAGCATGCTTGTGCCAGGAGGTAGTAGGGAACGGTGGCAATTATGGAAAATTACAGACTACATGACTTACCTAAAAGAGACAGCTGCCTTTCAGGTCAGAGAGTTGTAGACATGTAGGAGTTTGAGAACAAGATTGTGGAATATTCCATTTTCTAAGAAAATTTTAAAAAATCCAGATTTTAGGTGAATTGTCCTAATGTTTTTATTTAGCAACAAATTCATTAAAAAAGAAAAAGCTGCATTTTATATATTCAACTTTTAATTAATATGAATATAACTAATCAGACAAAGTTCAACTATCTTCCACGTTTACCATGAATACACAGCCAATTTGACTTCCTGCTAACTACCTGGTGTTAGAAATATGTGCTATGGAGAAATTAACTTTATTATTATTGTTATCATGTATGTCCTCCAAATAAATTTCCTGCAGAATGATTGGGCTAGAAGATTTACAGCTACCTTCTTGCTTCTTTATTTCCAATAACTTCTCCTGATAAAAGTACTAATATTGCTAGTGAAGTGTATATTTTGCCCCAAGTGGTAAGCTCTCCTATAATTTAGTCAACATGTTTTCCAAGAGGCTCAGGGGATCATTTGGCACTGGCTAACAGGATATTATACCTCTTTTTGACTTTAAAAACAATGTCCTATTGCCCTAAGCAAGCTTTGCCACCTCATTTTAGATAATAAAGGTGGGGGAAGTTAGATGCTATTTTTTATATCTCATCACTGCTGATTTTAGTTAAACGGGCCATAAATCAGACAAGAACACCAAGAGTAGGTACCTTTGCCTGAATTTTTGCAGAATCAAGACCCTCGTAGAGGAGTAACTATAGTTCCTTAATAGAACCATCTCTAGACTAAATTATAAAGTCAAAAACTGTACTTTTATCATTCTGTCTCCCACCTCATAACCCTACCCCACCACATTTCAACACCCCCTTTTGGCACCAGAATTCCTGTCTGTTAATAATGATTTAAAATAACAATATGTATCGTCCCTCCTGAGAACGTTTGAACTTTAACATGAGACTTTTAATTGACATTCCTTCTACAGCATGGAATATAACTTGAAAGCTAAAATTTCTGATAGTACAGTGAGTGACACAGGGCTGGAGGTAGGAGGGAACAATGCATTTCTTCCTACCACTTTCCTAAATGAATGCAGCACTTTGAAAATCGCTGCCTGCTTTCATGCGAATGAAGCTGATCTAGTGTTGAGTACCATTAACATTAAATATACATATAATATAAATATATATATATATAAATATACATATAATACAGAGAGATCCAAAGGTACCCATTCAGTCTCCTTTTGGCCAACCTCACCCAAGTTCCAAAGTTGAAAAGCCTTCCCCACTTCCTAGATGAAAAGAAATATACTCCAGGAATTTTTCATAGTGGTTATAGACCTGTCATGCTTTTAAACCAAAAACAATGAAGGAATAATTGGAACAGATGGCAGACCTCATGGAGAATACATCCATTGAGAATACAGCTGTTGGAAAAATTTGTGAGATGTTTCTTTTATGATGAATTGACTCTACAAAAGATCAGTTGCTATTCAGGAAGATGTGTGTGTGTGTGTGCGTCTGTGTGTGTGTGTGAAATATATATATATATGAAATATATTTATATATACTTCAAGTGACATATAAATAACTTCCAAAGTCATTTACTTCATTTAAGCAACAACAACAAAAACTTAAGTTAAAATATATTCAGATATTAAAAATTATCTGCACACTTCTAGTCTTGCCCTGACTAACTCCCTTATGGCTGCAAGCTCTGTCCCATAATCAAAGATTGGCAAAGTCACAACACAAAATTGAAGACTTTGCTTCTTAGAGACACTCAGGACAACAGCTCTGGAAATGTACCTCCTGAGAGATTTAAAGTAAAACTCTGAGAGAACAAGAGCATTTAAGGTTTGAACAGCTTACCAGGAGGCTGGAAGTTATCTTTCTCAGAGACCAACTTTAAACAGAGATCAGATTTTCATCTGTCTGAAATGTTTTAGATATTGCACAGCCTGGAGGCAGAAGGAAAGCATCAGTCAACATTTACTGAGCACCCACTGTGTATGCTCCTAGGATTGTTACTGCAACAACTAACATAAGAATCATTCTTACACTCTTCAAAGCACTTTCATGTACATTAAAGTAAAGTGCTCTTGGTTCACTTAATTGCTCACCTGCTATGGGTATATCAATGGTGCTAATTTTTACACTAGCCATTATTCTGAGGATATTTAAGCAAACAGCCAATATCTTTTAATTTTGTTTTCAATATCCATTTTTTTCACCAAAATTTCATACTCTTGATAAGCCATAATCTCACTCCAAAGCATTTTGCTCTTCTTTTAAACTTGCTTTTGAATGCTGACAATTATTTTAGGAAGTCTTACAAGGAAAATTGATAACAAATGACACAAATGTTAACCTTCTGTTTTTCTAACTTAACCATGCCATAGGACATAAGGCATATGTAGGGGTGGGAGCAATGGTTGGGAACACTGTCGTGAAAACAACACCGAAAAGTAAGAAGTCAGGAAACTTGAGTTTGATTCTTGGCTGTGCCAGCAACTATCAGTTTCACTCATACTTTCAGTTCCTAAATTTCTTCCATTCTAAAATGGAATGTGTACTGAACTGTAAGTGGGCTGGACTGTATCATTCCTAAGATTTCTTCTAGTCCTAAGATGCCTCATTTATCAATGTGCTTCCACCAAGAAAAACTTCAATGTTTGCAAATAGAGAAAACCAGGGTGTACTACTTTTCTACTGAGTAGAAGAAATGCTAACAAGAGTTCTTCACATTCAAGGAGAGATTAATTGAAAGAATCTTACTTTGCCTCTTCCTTTGCATTGATTAACCAAAATCCAGTATTGAGAAGCTATGTCTACAGGTAGATGTTGGCACTTTCCAACCCTTACATAATTAGAAGTTCAATGGCATTACTAGAAGATAGAGAATAAATAATATTAATAAAGTCCTTGCAAATTTTCCAAATCTACCTGAATTTTGTAGGATATTTGAATTGTTCAAAACCTACTCTTAAGTTTATCTTAATAGGTGCATTAATCAGTATGTACTAACCAACATCTGCAAATTTTCAGTGGCTTACACATTCAATGTTGATTTATTGATCTTGCCACAGTCCAGTGTGGATTGAAAGAGAGGCTCTGCTTCATGAAATCATCCTGGGACTCAAGTTCCTTCTATTTTGTGGTTCCATCATTCCTAGTGACTTGAAATCCTTTCCTTCTTGCTATATATTTGGAAAAAGAGAGAGAGCCAAAGATCATGTTGGGAAGACATCGTCTTAGTTCCTATTGACTAGAAACCAGTCACATAACCACACTTAATTGTAAGGGAGGTGGGAAATGTCTAGTTACTCCCCCTCAGAAGAAGAAATGGCACTGCTGGTCATCCAGCCAAGCCCAGTCACAACATGAGACAACAAAGAGCCTAGAAAAAAGTAAGATCTAAATAACCGCTAACTTAAAAAATGTAACCACAATATTGATAAATTTGGAAAGTAGAAATGGAGACTTCATTTCTTTATAATTAAAGGGTGACAATCTGCAAGGTGGTCATCCCGTAGGCTGGAAAACATGTGTCCAACCAAGATCAAAGACAGGCACTTTGAAAAAAGAGGGGTTGGGGCAAGAGCTTTATGCCAAATGGGTTGGCTAAACATACATATTAAACTGGTTACAGGCGGAGCTATGAATATTTGTGAAGATGATCCTGACACATGCATATTGAACAAAAATGCATGTAACATACAATCCTTGTCCACTTTGGGGTAGAGACTTAACATTTAATGGTTTTATAATTAGGTTCTATACGTCAAAATGTCTTGCAGGACACAATGGCATGCAAGAGTACAATCTCTTTAATCCAACCAGAACCAGTCTAAGGTCGGTGGTCTTCTTCTCTAGAGAAAGTTACTGAAATCAGGATCTTGTTTAATGAAAGGTATAGCTGGTGGAACAGGGGCTGGAAGTCAGTGTCTAAGAGTCGGATGAGCTGTAGTTGTTTTAATATTGCTTATCTTGAGGCCAGTGCTTGTTTACCTCCTTGAGAAAAAGAAAAGCCTTGTAGTAGTTGGAACATAGTTTATTTTTTAAGTCCAAGGCTGTGTGACTTAACCCTTGTCTGGCATGGCCTTCGGTCCTGTTTATAATTTGATATCTTATTGCCACAAATAGACTGCTCTGTCTGACCTCCCATCCCAGTATGGCTGCAAACTAAGTTCTTAAGGTTTTTCTGGGGTCCCTTTGGTTACAAAAGAGGGTCATTCAGTCAATGGGGGCTTAGAATTTTGTTTTTAGCTTACACAGTGAAATCTCTTGACATGTGAAAAGACTCATAATGATCTCACCAGAAACAAAGACATGTCATAGAATTCCTAGCTTTGCTTCTCCTTATTTAAAGGGAGCAAACGATCAGGGCCAAAGTTAATCTCAACATGTCAGCTATCTTCTTTCCAATTATATAGTGCCTTCAAAATATAGGATTGAAGTTTCCTGTCCTTTGCAAGTCAATTTGTGGATTGGGGTTTCACAACAGCCATAACATAGTTATCACTAAGACGATAATTAAGAATGCTTCTGGATGTCTTCTTCAACATTTTGGTGACCAATATCCAAATGGTTTTACTTCCAGGTTCCCCTTACCGGGATAAAATTACTATTGCTATTCTTCAACTCCAAGAAGAAGGGAAGCTGCATATGATGAAAGAGAAGTGGTGGCGTGGGAATGGCTGCCCCGAGGAAGACAACAAAGAAGCCAGTGCCCTGGGAGTGGAAAATATTGGAGGCATCTTCATTGTTCTGGCTGCCGGACTGGTCCTTTCTGTATTTGTAGCTATTGGAGAATTCATATACAAATCACGGAAGAATAATGATATTGAACAGGTGAGTCATCTCTTTCTAGGACTGGTTAATTTATAGTTTGCATTATCTGTCTTAAGTTTGGGGGTTTTAAGGATGTTTGCTCTTTTTCAGTCTATTGAATTAGATGTCCAGAAGAGCCATTTTTGAGTTAGAGCAAAGAGCTATTGAATCCCTGCCAGGTGCTGTGGGCCCTGCAGGTCCATCATTTATTCACGACAAGGAAGAGGCTTATACACTAAATCCAATTAGTATTATTTGGAAAGACAGTGCAGAAATTCTAAACTCAGTTAATTTTTGAACAGTTGTTTGCTCGTAAGACAGAAACCCTAGATGGAAAAAGGCAAAAATAAATCCAAAATTGGAAAAGATATAGAAAGATATTTAACAGAAATGTTACCAGCCCTTAAGTATAGATTCTGAGCACATGTACTAATGCAAAACAATTTATATAAATATGTAAAAGTCATACTACGAAATTGAACACTTACTTCTATCAAAGTAAGATTTGTAAAAGGATAGATCACCTGAAATTTTTTTTGCCAGGAATGTCATAAACAATACAAAATGAAAATGCAATGTATATGAGACTTTATTTTTCTAAATTGTGTTTGAGATTATAGGACAATTTTAGTAGTTGACCATTTTTGCCTATTACTTTTATTTTTGAAGGAAATCACACCATTTTTGAAGGAAATCAACTTACACTCTTTTGAAAAAGCTGATTGTGATTTAAGATAATTCCTTCATAACCATGCTAGAATAAACAAAATACAAAGTTTATGGTCATCATAGTGAATCAGGCTCCCCATTCAATTTTTAAATATTGTTAGAATTTTAAGACTATGACTATTAATGACAGAGCCAGTTTAATGCTCTCCTGTCCTCTTGAAATTCTAAATAATTTTTGAACAAAGTGTGCCATATTTTCATTTCGCACTGGACCCTGCAAATTATGTGGCTGGTTCTGATTAACAATCTGATAATAGATCCACTTCCTTTAAGTGGAAGCCCTCCTTAAGGACCCGAAACTGGGGATGATTCATTATAACCTGGTTTCACATGAAAATCTTCCCCAGAATTACAAGGCAACTGTGACAACAATGAACACCCCTTTCCAAAGCTCTTGTTATAAGAAGCTGTTTTTTTTTAATTCAAAGGGAGAATGAACTGATCTGCTTTAACTTTCAATTTGCTCTTGAGATGTCTTGTTTTATGCAACTAATTTGAAAAATAAAAGCTTGTATATATGATGCTTTAATGTGCCTTTCATAGTTGCCAGCTTCATGTGATGTAAATTTTCATTTAAAGATTCATTCTTGCTTCTGATTTATTCATTTTTCTATATTTTTTTCTCATTTCTTTTGCATGCAAGGCTTTTTGTTTCTTTTATGGACTGCAATGTAAGCAAACCCATCCAACCAACTCCACTTCTGGAACCACTTTATCTACGGATTTAGAATGTGGTAAATTAATTCGAGAGGAGAGAGGGATTCGGAAACAGTCCTCAGTTCATACTGTGTAATCAGTTTAAAAAAAAAAAAAAAAAGGTGTGCCCAGTAGAAAATGTTTTTGCTAATTGGTGTTGTTGATATTTGTATTTGCTAAGCATAAATAGCCACAATTCTCTATTCCTTTAGAATAGCAAAACCCATGTATTCTAGACATTGAAATGAACACACTGGAAAGAGACTTGCACTGTATGTTGAAGCAGGGGCATATTAGGAGTATACAGACTTCTAGAAATGTGTATTTACAGGAATCTTCTCTGTCCCACTCATCATCTTAGTTCTATCTTCATGCATTAAAAATAAGTAACTCTTCCTTCATGAAAGAGGAGATTCAGACTTTTAACAGGGCAAAGCATGGAAATAAGATGCTAATTCTATGGACTTCTTTTCATCTTTGTGAACTTTGTTCCCTCCTCTTTTCTTCTCCCTGTCTCATATATTGTGTAGATCTGCATATTTTCAAACTACCCAAAACCCTTACCTTTTCAATAGTACACACATAACTCCACAACAATGTTAATTTTTCATTGAAATTGATTCCACGATTTAAAATGCATTATTTACACAAAGACTCAAAAGTGTCTTAGCATTTAAAGATTTAAAAACCATGATCCACAGAAAGAAAACTAAACTTAAAACCTCTGGTGTCACAGAAGAGCACTAGCTAGGTTGAACATCACTCATGGAAACAGAACATGGTCAAGAATAATTCCTGGGCAGAAATTCATTAACCTCAAACTCTCAAATAACATTTACTTGTAGAATTTAAGTCTTCTGTAGGTTCTGAGTCTCTAAGGAATGGTGATATTTTTCAAGCTATATAGTATTTCTTTGAAGATGCCAGCAAAGTCCTAAGCTATGTACTAATTCATTTCTATTTACTACTCACTTTGCATTGATGAACATCTTTCTATGAGATGTTATTTCACTTCCTTCCCACTTACCCTAGACAAAGGGGTTGTTCTTGGAACAATATTTCCTGAACATCACCATTTTCACAGTTATTTATTTGGATCCACCATTATTAATTCATTTAAAGTATTCTGGGGAAAAGGGCAAGAAGGAAAAAATAAAGGAAAGAATGTCCATACACATTAGTTACAGGTCTCTGTAGATTTATTTTCCATCTGCATTCAAAGTGCTGTAAATAATTCCCATGCTAACTCAACCAGGTGACATAAAAAACCTATTGCACATTTAATTTGTTGTGACAGAGAATATCTGATGATTCCTCGCTAGTGAATAAGAGAGTTGAAGGTGTGTTTCATCTTTTCTAAATATGGGATCAGTTGGTCTTTATTCTTTTCTTAATGGGATTATCTTTTGACACATCAAGAAATCCCCTAAAGCACATTCCTTGAAGTAGAGATACGCCATCTGTGAAATCATGCAGCATTTTACCTTCTCTTTGCTTAGCTTTAAATGGCTCCCAGTTTTGGAAACCACAGGCTTCTCCAATCAACTGTATATTTCTCCAGTAAAGCATATTCAGGAAAGTTGACTAGTTGACTCTTGTCCTGATTGTTTCTCAGCTTTGCTTCCTTCTTTAAAGAAATGTACTCAGAAGAAAATATCATAAATTACACTAACATTGTTTTATTATTATTAAACTAGAAGCAACATACTATTTGTCCCAGGTCAGAGTTCACATTTTCATAATCAATAGAATCAGATGTTGGGATGAATATGACATTATTCTTAGTTTCATATTCATGGATTCAGTATATAGAAACCACAAATTTCATAAGTTTACTCTCCCAAAGACAATTTAATAAACCAAAAATGCTACCAAAAGAGTTCAAGTGTGATTGATGAAGTATTGACAATCAAAATTAACAATAACTGACAAAACTTAACTTTCTGCAGAGACTATTACTTAAAAGTGTAATTCAGAGATTTGGATAAAGAAATGATCACTTTCAAAAGTTAATATTTCTATACTACTTTAGACTGTATACTACCTAATTCTGATATTTATGTATTATTTTATAGTTTTCAAAATGTTTTCACATACATTACATTTGATCCTTTCAACAATTTAAATTCAGCTTTACTAACAGAGAAGTAGATATCAGTCATTGGCCTGTAGTTATGGATTTTAGAAGCAGAAGAAAATTTTCTAAAACAGCCAAACTTAGATTCAGGTTCTAGCAGAGCCACACGCTGAATGACTGTAGGCAAGTAACCAAATTTCTCAGTCTCAGTTTCTTAATATGTAGCAGTGGGACAAAATTTCTGGAACACAAAGTTTTGTAGGGGTGTTTTTCAAAATGGGTTCAATTGGCAAATGTTTCTCAAATAGAATTTTCATAGCTAAATAACCCATAGAGCGTCACTCTAAATGTTCCTTTACTACATGCTGTCTCAGTGTGCGTCACAAGTTTTTGTGCATTGAGAATTTTCAACAAAGTAGAAAAGTATTCAGCACTTCTCAAGCCTATTAGATTGCAGATTTTTTTCCCCACAGCATCTTGACAGACCAGTGTTCCACAGATCATCCTCAAGGGAACACAGGTATGATCATGTGAATCTCATCCCATAATAGTGTGCAAAACATTTTGCATTGTGCTTGGCACATAGTAGCCACTCAATAAATAATTATGTATTCTTTAGAGTAAATTTCTGAGCCTCAATTTTCTTACTTGTAAAATGAAGGTAATATTATGGACTTTATACATTTACTATGATAATTAAATAAAATCATGGCATAGAAAATGAAATAATTAATAAAAGTCCTGTTAATATATATCCGTTAACAACTGTTGGTACCTTCTGGAGAAACTAAGTATTGTTCTCTGGTCACATGTGCAGTAACTAAAATTTATCAAGCATCTTAAAATGGAATCTGGTTTAGAAAATTGGTTTTCTAATTTAGAGGCTCAAGCTCTATCTCTAAGAGCAGTTTTTCTTGCACAAGCATTATAAATCAATGGCAGCGGTCACTGCACTCGGACGAAGGACCCAAATTGGTAATATGCGAAGATCTATAGTAGAAGCTCTGGACCCCGTCTCTAGAAATTCTAATTTAATTAGTTGGGGCATGACAATGGTAATTTTTTCAGATGCCCAGTTGATTTTAATGTGCTGGAAATGCTGAGAACCAATAAGCTAAAGCACAAACTTACGTATATAATTAGAACTCAATAAATCATTGCTGTTGATTGCTTGATTGATTGCAGAGGTAGAGCGACTAATCCTATGCAATATGTGCAACACATGTTTGGCATTCAATCTGACAGACCCTTTCCACTTAGAATTCAGGAAAAACCTGCACATCTTTGAGATGGAAATTTTATGATATTCAATTGATAATCTTCATGATTAGTTGTAAAATTATAGAGCTAGACCAACTCAGAATTATCAAGTAGACAGTTTATTGCTCTCTGTACCCTTCCTCCCTGGAGAAATCTCGAGTACTTACTTTCTTCACACTCTTCTTTTTTTTTTTTTTTTTTTTTTTTTTTTGAAGTGGAGTCTTTTTCTGTTGCCCAGGCTGGAGTGCAGTGGCGTCATCTTGGCTCACCGCAACCTCTGCCTCCTGGGTTCAAGCAATTCTCTTGCCTCAGCCTCCTGAGTAGCTGGGATTACAGGCGTGCACCATCACGCCTGGCTAATTTTTGTATTTTTAGTAGAGACGGGAGTTTCGCCATATTGGTCAAGCTGGTCTCAAACTCCTGACCTCAGGTGATCCACCCGCCTCGGTCCCCCAAAGTGCTGAGATTACAGCCATAAGCCTCCGCGCCCAGCCCACACTCATCTCTTTCTCCCTTTATACTGATTCTCAGCCAGTTCTTGCCATCATGTCAATGGATGCTAAGACCACAGTGACCTTACCAGGAACCACTGTATTTCAAGCAAACTGTAGAACAAAAGACTTGAATATGAAAGGAAAAAAAAAAAACTTTCAAGCTTTATGTTTACATTATTAGTTCTCATACTTTGGTTAAATCAGAACCACCTGGGGAAATTATCTAAACTACTGTTTACAGGCTCTACCTCCCAACATTTCTCCTCAGTAGGAAGAGTCCAGGAATCTGCATTTACAATGAAGCCTGAAAGTGAATGCCTAAAACTAGTTGTATACATTAGTTTTCATAAAAATTAGCTTGAACGTAGCAGTTTTTTCCCAAATTAAGTCACATACATGACTCCTTCTTAAAAGGATCTCCAATACAAGGGTGTTTTTATTTTTATTTTTTTAAATAGCTTTTCTTACATTTTTTCCCAACAATCCTAACTATAGTTGCATTATTTAAAAGCAGACAGTAAACATGAGTTTTTATTAAAACTGGCTTGAATACAGTGGTTTTACTAGTTTTATTTCAGATTAGCTGTTGAGCATGAGTTTCTGTTAAATAATAACAGATTGTCTGTGGATTATACTTTGAAAAATATTGTTTAAGCTTAGGAGAGAGCAGGGAGGCATTAAAAGATTGAACAAGTGGCCGGTAGTGGTGGCTCACACCTGTAAGCCCAGGAGTTCAAGACCAGCCTGGGCAACATGGTGGGACCTCATCTCTATAAATCAATAAACAGACAAACAAAGACTGAACAAATGCATCAACAGCAATGAAACATAGTGTTGTCTAATTTATTTCCTAATAAGTTTGCTTCTAACCTAATGAAATAAGGGGAAAAAATTAAGCTTTATATTTTACTTTGTTTTAGACTAAAATTATAAATTGAATTATTTTAGAGAGTTTTTCAAGCAAAATTGGAGCTATTTAAGGAATACATGGTGGGTAGGAATCTTGCCGTTGGGAAAATCAGCTGGATCATATGATTATAAACCTATCCAAGGAAAATTATTTCCAAATACCTCACTGCATTTGACTGGTATTATATTATGTTCTGTATGAGCCATCTGTGGCAAGGCAGTACTACAATGAATCCCAATTAGTTTCCAAGCACATGACCCTTATGCCACAAGGTCTATTTCCTAATAAGCAATTTAGGGAGTCTGAACAGCCTTTAATAGCAAAAGGAAAGCAAAGCATTCTTACTTATTAGACTATTTTCTGAACATCTAACAGTGCCAAATGGTATTATTAATTAGCTCTTGTAGATAGTAAAAAAAATTCTGCTTGATGCTGCAGTTTTAACTTGCCTTTAGGAAACATCTCATTATGCTTCTCACAGTTATGGAATTTTATGTCCATATGCACAAGCATATTAAAATCACTTTTGCTTTCAAAATTCTCTGTACAGAGGCTGGTATTACAGAGAATGGGGTTCTACCTTAAATTTTCTAAGAATGTCTATTTGCAAAGATATGAACATCCTTGTGATAGAAAGTCAACATTACAAATGCAGTGTGTGAATTTGAAACCCTGCAGAATTTGAACTTTGTTGTTGTCAGCCCAAATATGGCTAATGGCCAAAAGTACACAACAATGTGTGTCCATGTTGCAATGCATACATCCAGATAGACACAAAAATGAGTAAGACCTGGATGATGGAATAAAGTTACTGTATTTCCCCCAAGCAACTAAAATATTTTAATTTAAGTTGACCAGAATTGTCTTTCTCCCCAGTTTTTCAACTGAAGGGTTTAGACTTAAAATATTCAAATATTCTGATTTTTCAAAAGACACAAAAGCAGTCCTGATCAGTTTACCTGCCACAAGAACCAAGAAATTACTGTCATTTGATAACCCACTCAACCTTGGTGTTTATCTTTCCTCGGTGTTCCTTGGCACATTATCAGATGCTTCCAAGAGTCTTCAGTTCTATTTCTCTGTAGTCTGATCAACTTATTTAGAAAGTGATTTGCAAAAGTCTCTTTAATTAGGTTATTTTTGTAATCGTGCAAAGAGGTTTTCCTTTGCCTGAAAACTCAAACATTAATTATTAGAAAAGCCAGGAAGCAATTAACATCAATTTAGAAATAACGTTTCTAATGTACAAGTTGATGTTGTCTTAACAACCAAACAAACTCTGAACGACAGGCATGGCCCAATAGACAGGTGACCTGGGAATCATATGCCAAGAACTCAGGTTTCCACACCACTGCTAAAGGGCTGTATGTCTTTGGGCAAGTCATTTTACTTCCTTCAACCTCAGTTCCTTCATCTGCGGAATGAGGAGGTTGCATTTGAAGTTCTCTGCCAACCACAATATTGTTTGACTCTAGTAGAAAATGGGAAGGAAATAAAAACAAAAAACATAGAAGCAGTGATAAAAAGAGATTTTTGTTTCTTTATGTCTTTATATGGTTATGTGTCTCTCTTGGACACATGAAATTCTTATTGCCATCAGAATGACTGTGTCCTGCCAGTACTTCAAGGCAGAAAGGCCTCCCCTGGATATAGAGAAAATGGCCCCACTAGCCATCACGACATCAAGAAGCAAGAAGGTTCCCATCCAATGAATCATAAGCAAATCATTACAGACAGAGCGAAGTTTACAGAAGTAGAATTTTTCTTGACCTTAATGAGCCTACAGACCAGGTAAAACAAAACAAAAAAGAGATATGTACCTAGGAAGCTATTTGAAGCTGTAGAAATGAATACACATTCACAATTCTCAAAAGAGGATGATAAATGAGACTGGACCTCATAGGAAGACTCTCTCTATTCTGTAAGTGTAACTTAGTGTTTCTTCTAAAGACAGACAAGGAGAAATAAAGAAAGAGGACAGAGTACATTTATTTTCTATTGTTTTTATCCCTACCCTTCTTCCTACCATCAAGTATGGGAGTTTTTATAGGAACTGTTCTCAAACTAAAAATGAGTTAAACTTTTAGCTTTTGATATGTTAAGTAGTCCCTGCAGATTTGTAGCACAGAGAAAAATCTTGAAAACCATGGTTTTTAATTGCAAGATCCAGATGTTTCATTGAATATGTAAGTTGTTATAATTCAAAAAAGTTTCTCTATAATTGGCCAGAGCCAAAACCCAAAAGGCTAAGGTTGGAGAAATAGAGATGATGATATTTTACTACCTGATTTACCTACCCCAGACCAGATTCTGACCATTAGGAAAGAGAAAATTGGAGGAAAGTCACAAAGGTTAGACACTACCTTAATCTCTGAGAGGAGGCTATTCCTAAACCAATTACCATCTCTGAGCCAAGTTCACACTTGGGAGGATGCAGGAGAATAGAAACCACAGAAAAATTAAAAGGGAATCCTGGACAGAAAAAT
Organism: Pongo abelii; assembly: GCF_028885655.2. Classification (NCBI taxonomy): domain Eukaryota; kingdom Metazoa; phylum Chordata; class Mammalia; order Primates; family Hominidae; genus Pongo; species Pongo abelii. The sequence goes on along the minus strand of NC_072007.2, from coordinate 39,757,463 downwards.
GCCATTTTTTACTTCACAGGGTGAAGGGCCAGGAGGTGATAAGACTTGTAGAGACATTTTGTATGCCACTGTCTCCTGAATGGCAGAATAGCAGCATGTAGGCAGTGAAGCTATGGAATGTTTCATAGATAGTGTCTTCCTCAATCTCAGAGAATGCAGGGAAAACAGCCAAAAATCCATGGCTCTTCTCACCCAAGAGGCATGTGTGGAAGGGCTGAGAGAACCAGTGGACTGGAAGACTTGAGGTTAGAGCAGGAAAGACACAGAGTGTGTGGCTGTGACACAGAGACCACAGTGGGACCATGGTCATCTCAGAGGGCACAGCAGAGACAGAAATCAGTGTTCATGACCTAGTAGGATGTCACATCCCCATGGAAGACAAAAGGACAGAGGGTGGCCTTGGACTAGCTGATCCTGGGCCCTCTAGACACTTCTCCTTATCCCAGATGACCCTTGAAAAGAAGAGAAGAGAGAAGGGATGTGGAGAGAGGCTTGCATTAACTGAGACATTAACCAAAAGAAAGCATTTTAAACCAAAAGTGAATTACCTTGAGTTGATAAGACGCACTAGCAGATGGGGAACCTCTAAGCCAAGGTGAGTTCTGTTTTTTTAAACAGTATCACATAATTTGTTTGCAAATCCAAGTTTGTAGCTTGAGAAAAATGCATTCCCACTACTACAGGCATAAACTGGTACCCCGAAAACTATGCGTGTAGTGCATACGTGCACTGTGGACAACTAACACCCTACACATCACGGTCAGTTTAGCTTAAAGGTAGGGCCATTCCCTGTAGAGAAAGGGCATGCAAAGAATTTCTTGGAAGTTTATTTTATGGCCCTAATTCAGCCTCTGATATGCAATAAAACAAAAACAAAAAACCAAAAAATCAAGCCTTTTCCATGAGGTGAGGGAAAACCAATCCACACAGAATCCTCTCAGGCCTTCAGTGCAGGAAGCCAGAGAGAAGCTAGAGGGCCAAGGCACAAAGCCACACTGGCCTCTGACAGTGACTCTGGAGAGGAGAAAGGCACTTTGTGGTTTGGATTGAAGCACAAACCCACATTTCTGCCACTTTTAAGCAAGGAGAGCTGCTTACTTCCAGGTATACAAGGCCCACTGGAAGCTTATCCTCACTGCAGGAATATCTCTCTGTTCTCTGCTCATAGCACTGGACTGGGCCATGTTTCATGCTCCCTTTTATACCATCAGCTATTCATGTGTCCTTTCTAGGGCAGGAAAATGTTTTAGCTGCTCTGGAGCACCCTTGGGAGGCCATGGGAGTCTCAGAGGACAGTTTCAGGCTGGCCTGATGTGGCATACCCCGCTGACACCTCTCTGCTCCATTAAGTGCCTCCTCTGAATGCCTAAGACAGAGACTGGGCTATGGTTTCCCTGTGTTCTCAGGTCCCCACACCTATCAGGCTGCTTTTCTTATCCCACTGCATGGGACTTTGCCCCCAGAGAAGGCAGAGGAGGTACCCCTCCTCAGATCTCCCTTGACATCTAGGCTCTGGTCAAGATTCTCACATCACCTGGTTGAACTTTTCTCCTTGAGAGCAGCTACAAGACAACCCTTTCTTTACACTCCATCCTCAGTCCTATAGGCTGAGTCCTGAAGGCTCTAAGCTTGATATTTAATGTCAGACTTTTACAGTTCAAAGTACCTGCTTTTTCCTTGTTTCAAACACCTGACTGTTGCAATTAATAGCTTCAAAGACTGCAGCGTCTTCTATAGATCCACAAAAGTCCATTTAAAAGCTCAAAGCTCCAAATTTGAGTCTTTTTTCTTTCTATATCATCCCTACCCTGAAGATAGTGCATATAAAAGCACTTGCTGTAACTTGAAAAGTGAGAAAAAGGACTGGGATTTAGAAGGACTGGAAAAAAGCACATAGATTAATGTCAAAATATTACATGGCCTCAATGTTAATTCCACTTTTCAAAGTTTTCCATGACATTATCCCTAATGTTAGAGGAGGATGAACTTACACATCCCCTACTTGTCAGGAATTTGCACTGGATAGCCCTGGGTGGCCACCCAATGTGCAAAATTTTTTAAGGATCATTTTTTTTTAAATTAAAAATCCATATGGATTGTGCATGCCACTTAAAAATATACTATTTTTCTATTGAGAGAATAAGGTTTCTAAATGAAATCTTTAAATAAAGATGAACAACAGGATGAAGACACTGGTGTATCTGATATCATGGAGTAACCCTGTATCCCTCATAGGTATATCTTTATGGTTTGAAGAGCTCATTTAGGAGAACAAGGAATTCTAGGGCATGCATTCATGCAAACAGAGAAACTTAAATCTAGGATCCGAGATGGTAAAGATGTTGGCATCAGGTCCCAAGTGTGGGAACAAAAATGAAATAGAGCAGAAGAGACAACATGGAGGTAATGCAAATATGACATTAACAAACACAGGAAAAAGGAGCTCATGAAGTCTACATGCTATAGCCAAAGGAAGGGAAGACAGGGACTTTCAAGAGTCATTTCCCATGGGGAGCCAGTTTAAAGCTTTAAAGGTGCAAGAAAATGGGCCAGGCAAGACGTGGCTGCTGGGTCACAGGTGGAGATTAGGATGGGCGACCACACTTGTACGTTTTATTTCAGTGGCTAGATTTCCTTCACCCCAACATTCTTTACATGGACCCAGGAGATGAGAATCAGCTTTCTCATTAGCTGTCAGGCACAAATCAACATAACGACTATTCTAAAAGCTAATACGGTGATCAACATTCAACCTCTAGGATTCACTTTTTTTAAATTCCAAGGATGGATGCATAAAAGATGGCCCATGGGTTGTGAATGAGCTCAGAAAATGGATCAAACCACAGGAAATGCTGCCCAAATCCTCAGTTCTGGAATGCAAAAACTTCCCACAAGGATGGTACACATAAAACTACTCCAAAAATCTCCTTCCACCTGCCTTCACATAATTAGTGAGAGACGATTAAAGCCTGACCTCTGCTCTTAAGATCATTAATTCTCTTGGAAGGGAGTGAAATCTGTGGACAGATAGGTGACCAGACTGTACAAGTCTCTATGTTGCAAATCCCTAAATACGATTCTTCTGTTCCTATTCCTTAAAAACTTTCCTGATTATATCCTCAAACCATCCTAGGTTTGCTCCTACACTAGAGCTTAGAGTTAAAAAATGTTAAGAAAGTGAAGTTTTTGTCCTTCTTTAAAAAATACAATCATTGAGACACTGGCTCCACAGAACTACAGCAGGAATTTGACCAAGATCAAAAAAAAAAAATAGTAATAATAATCCCATTATTTTTCAGGAAACTATTTCTTTAATATTCTACATTTTACTGAAATTGTCTTTATAAAAATACTCCAAATCATAGCTTGCTTTCAACTTACAGTAGGTCTATACATAAAATGCAAGGTTTTACATCTATACAATGACAATAATATCCTTTTTCCTACATCCTTTTTCTTCCATGTGTAATGTGAAAATTTATCAGACTGTGTCACAGAGCACTTCAAGTGCCCTTGAATAAGGAGTCTATTAAAGGGAGAAACCTATACAAAATGTAAGATTTGTATTGTATTATTGGCTAGGCCAGAGCTTCTGAAAAATAATTCCTCAGAAAAATCCTTAAGGGTATAAGCATCCAAAGCAGTTGTCTGAAATGTTTACCTATACCTACCAATGAATGAAAGATGTGAATGTATAAATGCTAAATCTACAATGAGAAATCAATCTGACATTCACAGTCTGATGTCAAGTTTGCAACCAGTATGAAAGCCAATTCCAAACAGTCTAGTTTTTTGAATACTGCAAACTCAAATCCAATCTTGCCCAGAGCTTTATCTATAACTTAAAAAAAATTGTTATTTTCCCCTGAATCATTCTTTGTGAGGCAGAGTATTTTAGGTACAAAACAAATAGAACTTTATTAGTCCCTCCCACCTCATCCAGGGCAACATTTGCTACGGAAGGATAAAGGTGTAAAGAGAAGATATAATTTATATTCAGGCTCACACAAGCATCAAGAAATCAAACATTTGAGGTTAATTCAAAGGAGATGCCATGAAGCCAGCAATTAAAAAAGAAACAAACCAAAGGGGAAGGTAAAAGAAAGCAAAGAAAGAATATGGAAGAACAAGGGCTCCTTAGGGACACACCACAAGCACCGAGGAATCAGAGAAGAGCAATAACCTTCTGCAAAACTGAAATAAACAAGCAAATCTCTCTCCTTCTAAAACCAAGAGTTTTAGTTGAAGTTTCTATTTCAATCTCTACTAGACTAAATTGTCTTTCTCCATTTCCTTTCCTCTAAAGGAAAGGTCACACACACACACACACACACACACACACACACACATGCTCTACATTATTTTTGGATAATGTCAGAAACAGCATAAATGGCAAGAGCATACTTTATTACTATAAATTCATTTGTAAATGAATTTTTCTATCAGACATTATTATAAAGGTTCATTGTATTAATAGATGGTTCATAAGCACAGAGATGGAATTTTTAAATTGCCAGGGACTGCGGTGAGCTTTCATTTCCTTCTGATGTTGAAGTGCCTATGTATAGAGCACAATACAAGTTGTCATAATGCCAATAACTACATAGACACAGAAACATGGACTGGGCAAAAGAAGTGGTAATAGGCATTGAAAATTTATGTTTTAAACACCTATGGGAACTATTTTAACTAAAACACTAGTATAAGCAGCTCAAAGGAATTGCTGCACAGATGTGCATCAGATGGTTCAAATTAAAGAACCATCAACCTTTTCATTGTATCTCTCCCAAGGAAAAAAAAAAAGACAGTGAGTGCAATGAATGGCATAGAGTTAAAATATATACTATGGTATATAAAACTTTATTTTAAAGAAAGAGCATACTTAAAATATGCCACCCCTTGGACTGTTTTGCATATAACAGTACATTGAACTCTCATAATAGCTCTATGAAAAGGATTCTACTATTGTCCCACTTGATACATAAGGAAACTGAGTCCAAGAGAAAATAAACACCTTGCCCAGTATAACCCGGCTGCTAGGAAGTATAGCTGAAATTAAAACTCCTCATTCTGATACCAGGCACCAATTCTAAACTGTAATTAAAAGTCACTTGTAGGCCAGGCACGGTGGCTCACGCCTGTAATCCCAGCACTTTGGGAGGCCAAGGAGGGTGGATCACAAGAGGAGATCAAGACCATCTTGGCCAATATGGTGAAACCCCGTCTCTACTAAAAATACAAAAATTAGCCACGTGTGGTGGCACGCACCTGTAGTCCCAGCTACTCTCGAGGCTGAGGCAGGAGAATCACTTGAACGCAGGAGGCAGAAGTTGCAGTGAGCCAAGTTGGCACCACTGCACTCCAGCCTGGTGACAGAGTGAAACTCTGTCAAAAAAAAAAAAAAAAAAAGCCAAGTGCAAGTGTAGATTTATTAAAAATGTGAACTCCATCACATTTTTAATCCAGGCCCCAGATCCAGACTACTGGAGGACTTTCCAGTCTGCAAAGTACCAGAAAATACTACCTGAGTATCCCGCCTCCTTTTGCAGTACGTCTTGAGTAAGGCAGCTAGCTGAATGCCATTATGTTTGATACTTTCTCATGAAAGTAAGATTTAGGAATTTAAACCAACATGCTTTAAAATAATGTTTCTATGGCTCTGTGAATATGAAAAAACCAAGCCTACAAACAGAAGTTTTAGAAAGCTGCTGTCATTTTGGTCCCAGTTCAGAAGCTCAATCTTTATATGTATCTTTAATTCTGAGATCATAAAAGGCAAATTAATTAATGAATATGAGCCCCTCCCAAGCCACTCTGGGCTGAAAGATGACCTTCACAATTTCATTTCCTGTGGATCCAAGAATGTGTGGTTTACTCGAGCTCATGGCTGGGAGAGGCCTTAAAGGTTACCTTTCCTTGTGACTACAGCAAAAACTTGGAGGCAGAAAGGTCAGCCCCAATATCTTGCCATTTTCTTTTCAACAGTTGGAGACAAAGTAAGAATCAAAAAGAAATCATTGTTTGCGACCAAAGACCGAGAAAGCAGACCACTGATAAAACTATATTTGTATTTGCTCTCACACAAGCAGCAAGAAATAAATACTTGGAGTTATTCAAGAGTATAGATGTTTGTTGTACTTTAAGGCAGTCTAAAATCTGGGGTAGGATTTCCTTTTTTAAAAAAATAAACTTAGTTGAAACAGATTGTCAAGGTAATATCTATGACCACTCTTCTACCCAAAACAGGGAAAAGAGGTTTCAATGAGACCTTCCTCGGTGTGTGTCAAGTCACACTCAGAGATTCATTTTGGTGATTTCAATGTAAAATGAAATGAAATGCCTAAAATCAAATGCTTGAGAGTTCAAGTAAAGCATAAAGATTGGAATTTCTTAACATAATAGTTTTTGGGAAAATTCACAAAAAGCTATCTATAGTGATAAAAAATATTTTTAAAAAGTAATATGTAGATGATTTCTAGTGAAAGCACTTGGTTTGGGCAGTCCAGATATATTGAGTTCAGACGCAAGCTCTTTCTCTTGGGTAAGTTACTTAATATCTCCAATAGTAAATTTCCCCATCTATATAAAGGGTATAATATGTAATAAAGTTTGCAAATTTCTTGACACTCTTTTCTTTCCTCCTTCCATTCCTTCCATTTTAATGCCAAAAATATTTCTTCCACCGGAATACATTTCTGAGCAAAGTTTGCAAAACTCTGATACAATACTATATATCACAGTTACACTATAAAATATTAATTTGCTCTTAGTAGCAACACATAAGCTTTATATGGTGTAATGTTAACAAATTATTATATTTCATTCATGATATACAGACATGAAGTTTTGACTTACAATTTTTTGACTTTGCAGTGGTGTGGAAGTGATATACGGTCTGGACAAACCGTACTTTAAGTGCCCATATAACCATTCTGTGTTTTACTTTCAGCATAGTATTCAATAAACAAATTATATGACAGAGTCAACACTGTATTATAAAATAGGCTGGATAGATGATTTTGTCCAACTGTAGGCTAGTGTAAGTGTTCCATGAGTGTATAAGGTAAGCTAGGCTAAACTCTAGGTTAGGTATATTAAATGCAATTTCTCCTTAATATTTTCAGCATACAATGTGTGTATTGGGACACAACCCCATAGTAAGTGAGAAGCATCTGTACTTGCTTTAACATTTTTGAAGTACAGTTCATAAAAAACTTTCTGACGTTTTTCTTTGTGTGGCATGACATCCCTCCCAATTCACTGAAGCCACAACTTACCATTTGAAAGAAAATTAGCACACATGACATGAGTTTTTATGTTTTTGTATTATAAGAAAATGGAAGTGAAATTCAAATCCTATAAACACTTATGCTTACAAGAGATAAAACGTTTTATTCAAAGAACCAGTTTTTTAAGAGACGTACATCTAATAGGCCAATAGTTTACACCTAGAACCTAAATTCTGGGCCTGGTTTTGAAATCAAGTAGAAAAAATTTAAAAATAGAAAAATTTAAAATTACTACTTCTCTAAACTACATCAAGTTATTTTTGGAACAAAAAGAACATTTTCAAATACACATGTTGCACGCTGATACACAAGAACCACACTAGATATTTAGTACTTTGCAAACATAGGACACAAATTTCTTCCTGTAAGGCAGTTACAACTTAGACACATCACCTAGTGGCACATTGTCATTTGACTTTCAACTATATCCATTTTGTGTGCTAAGGTTAAAAAAGTATGCTTGCACTTCTATAACCTTTACCAAAGGCTTTGGTTTTTAGAGGATTTTTTTAAATTGTGGTAAAAACACTTAACTTGAGATCTAACTGCTTAAAAATGTCTAAGTGTTCAAGACAATATTAACTATAGGCACAATGTGGTACAGAAGATCTCTGGAACTTATTTATCTTGCATAATTGAAACTTTATATCCCCTTGAGCAGCAACTGCCCCCATTTCCCTTCCTCCCAGCCTTGGCAACTACCATTCTACTCTCTGTTTTCATGACTTTGGCTATTTTAGATGCTTCATATAAGTGGAATCATGCTGCCTTTGTCCTCCTGTGCTGGCTTACATCACTAGAGGATGTTTTAAGAGTGACCTCATCAAAAAGAAAACTACTTTTTAGAAATTTCTCTAACCAGGACATTATAGAAATTTCTCTGAGCAGGAATTTTTCACTCAAAGGTCTTATCTTGGCTAGAAAAATGACAGCAAATTATGTTTTATTGGTCCATTTATGTACTATGCATGTGAACAGATACAACATAATTGCAATGTAGATTATATATATTGCCTGTATATGTAGAACATTTTTCAATCATAATTCCATTTTCCATTTTCTTTTGTATTGTGCCATCATTTTTGCTGTGCAGTTCAGTACCACATTATTTTTCATTTCGACCACAGCTGCATCATTGCTGCTGCCAGAATCTCTGTTTTTTGGAGAAAATATACAATTTAAAATTGTTTTTTTTTCTTTTTTTTTATCAGAAAGGAAAGTCATCAAGAATTAGATTTTATTTTAGGAACAAAGTAAGGTTTCATGGGAGAAAAAAACAAAGCCTTGGTGTAGAGGTTTGTTCATTTTCTATAGCATTACTGAAGTGTCCGTATGCCTTGATAATCCTATCAATGTTTGGATCATCTCAGTGGGGGAAATGACTTAATTTAACTCTATTTTGGTGTCTCAGCAAAGGTAAGTTATCTATTTTGAGAGCCCTGAGTTTGCTTTAACTGGGTAGTTTTATACTACTGCATTTGTGAATGAAATCCCAAAGTTTGCCCAGCTAACTTGCCATCTCAGTATCCCCGAGTAGAAAAGGTGGGTGGCCAGCGGGTGGAGGAGGAGGTGCTGGGAACTGGCCAATTGTGACAGAGCTGCCTTCAGGCCAATATCTTATGTTCATAAATACCTAGGCAAGAGGCAGGTCAACGGCACATGAGATAGCCTTAATTAAGCTGATGGTCTGTATCTCATGTTCCCTAGTGTCTCTCTTTCAACGCCATCATGGAAGAACTGGGAATCTCACTGAAGAATCAGAAAAAAATAAAGAAAAAGTCAAGAACTAAGGGGAAATCTTCCTTCACAAGTATCCTTACTTGTCATCAGAGACGAACTCAGAGAAAAGAGACTGTGGCGTGATCCAAGGAAACACCTGAAGGAAGAAAAAGGATGCACTCCCTACAGATTTTTGGAGAAAGGATTTCTGATGAGTGTGTGATGTGTTTCCATATATCTATATCCATAACTCTGATTATGTATACAGATATAAGAAATACAAAAGTTTAAAAAGCTCACATAGATACGACTCGGGAAGTGACACCAGTTCTTTTAAAATAAATTTGTATGCTCACTTATTTTGCATTTTTTCTTTTGCCCAAATAAATTGTTGTGTGTGCTTTCTAAATAATAATAAAACAACAGGGTTTTTTTCCAGAACAAGTTGAGCTTGATTTGTTCCCCATTACTTGCCCCCATTGGCAAAAGTGTGTTTGCTGTATGTCGTCAGTTGTGCAGTTTGCTGTTTTGAAAACTCTTCTTACTGGTTTAGACAAACATAGTCATTTTGGGCTGTTTTAAAAAATTACTTTTAGTTTATACCAAGTTACCCAGTTACTATGGTAAAGTGAACCAATTTATCTTTGTGTTCTAAAGTCTAATTTTATAAATAGTTTAAATGATACTCAGAACATTAGTGAGGTGTGCTGGAAAAGGATACCAGAAAGCAAAAATACATTCAAAAAGTAAAAGTGTTTGCCACATTCTAGGCACCATTCTAGGTTCTGGGGGTCCCATACTGAAGAAAACAGATATGGTTCCTGTATTAGTTCATTTTCATGCTGCTGATAGACATACCTGAGACTGGGTAATTTATAAAGAAAAAGAGGTTTAATGGACTCACTGTTCCACACGGCTGGGGAGGCTTCCTAATCATGGCAGAAGGTGAAAGGCACATCTTACATGGTGGCAGGCAAGAGAGAATGACAGCCAAGCAAAACAGGAAACCCCTTATAAAACCATCATATCTCATGAGAATTATTCACTACCACAAGAAAAGTATGGAGGAAACTGCCCCCATGATTCAATTATCTCCCACCAAGTTCCTCCTACAACACGTGGGAATTACGGGAGCTAAAATTCAAGATGAGATTTAGGTGGGGACACAGACAAACCATATCAGTCCCTGTTCTCACACAATTAATTATAAAACAAAGATCAAAAAGAGTATATTACTCAAAGCAGGATTAGAACTTTCTCAGAGGAAGTCCAAAGCTGAAGGAGAACTCAGAAGTATTTAACCTGGGGCTGGGTCAAGAAGGGCTTCCTGAAGAAGGGAATAGCTAACTTAAGATTTGTGGGATGACTCAGATATTATCAGGTGAAGGGAGCCAGGCTGAGGATGCAGCATATTAGAAGGCATGGACATAAGAGAGAATAGGGCTATTATGTTAGCGGAAAGATGAGTTTGGTGTGGCTAAAATATAAAATGCAAGTAGGTCCAATAGGCCTGATAGGTAGCAGTCACTCTGGCTGAGGGTAGAGGAAGAATTGAAGGAAAGAAGACCAGGAGGGAGACTAGAGGGAGGTCACCCAAAATATTCTTTCAGTAACTGCACCAGACCAGAAACAGAGAGAACACCAGATGAAGGAGGTAATTTTGAAGCACAATCCAAACAGCCATGGATTCAGAAAGTGGTCTCAAAGGAAAATTCCAGGATTGAGGGAGGTGGGAGGAGAGCTTAACTGGAAAATTGAGGTGGCATTCATTGTGTTGGGAAATAATGGAAAGAAATAGGTATTAGTCAGTATTTCATACAACTGGTTGGTCTCTTCAGGATTATTTACAACTCTAGGAAACTTTTAGTTTAGTCCTTCAAAGTACAAAAATATTTTCAGACATGAAAGGGAAAAATAATGACCTTAAAAATGGCAATAACAATAACAGATATTGGACAAAGGTTTTGCTTGATTGTAATCAATATTCAGATTTCATATCAATCAGAATTTTTATTGACAACAAATAGAAGAAAATGGTTCATTAAAATGTATTAGGAGGCTTAAATTAAACATTTATAAATTGGAGTATGATGAATCTGTCCAGCTAAAGATGGTCTAGAATGGTAACATATTAGAAGGAGGAAATACAAAGTTTATTCACTTCACTAAAAATTATACCCAAGGCATTCTATTTTACATTTTCTAATATTTTTCTCCCATTTTTAAATGTTTCTCTTATTTTAGAAAATATTACTCTATCTTTTCACATACTATTATAGAAATTTGTGAGAAAAGAAGTACATCAACCTCTAATATCTAAAATATATAGTATATCAATCTGGTTTATGGATATTTTAAGATCCACCAGCCTCTTTCCTCTTCACTTATACATAACTACATTTTCATTCAATACATATAACACCTGCTATAAACAACTTCATTAAAAAATTTATTGAAAAACTGTAGAACAGGACTTTTTTAATGTCAACTATTAAATGTAGTGCATAATCACCTTCCTTTCTCCCTGATATTTTCATTCTGAAAGTACATTTGGCATATACAAACGTGCCTACGTTTCTGTGTGCATCTTTGTGTTTTAGGGTGAAGAACAGAGTAAGCTAATGAGTTCAGAGGAAAGAAGAAAGTGTAGAGTATCTGGAACCCGGTCCAGAAAAATTCCTGGTAACAACCATTAATCTTGGAGATTTTCATCCCTTTCACTAAAGAACGGTGACTCATACAGAGTTATGTAGAAATCAATGGAGAAGTTAATTAAAAACTAGATCTAACATTTCTTCCTTCAGCAATTTCTTGGTGCTAAAAGAAAAAGATTGCCCAGGTGAGATATTCGGGAAACAAATGGAGGTCAGCTGTTTTGAAAGATGATGTTCACAATTCAGATTTATTCTCCTTTCAGATTTCAAATCTGGGCTTCATCTTTATTGTAGAAGAAAAGGCAAGACCCCACAGAGTTGGAGATATAGAGCAGGGTTCAAAGTTTTTTATTCTTAGCCTAAAAGAAGCTGCAGGAAGACAGAAATAAGGAGAAAGTAGCTTAAAGAAAACTAGATGAAGATAAAATAGAACTAACTAGCTTTTCCGCCCCCCTCTATCTCAGCAGCTATGGCTTTAATTTAACCCTTTGCCTTCAACAAAAGGACTAGATGGGTTCTTAGTCAAGAATCACCTGAAATTGTTGTTTCAAAGAAGGAATAATATAAAGGGTAACAGCATCAGCTCAGGAAAAGGTAGCTCTAGGAGTTACCCTTGTAGTGTGATTTTTAAAGAAACATAAAATCTACCTTTTCTAAAATGTATGGCCCACCAGATGTTCCCCAACATCACAGAGGCCATGGTTGAGTAAAAATTGGAACATTGGCTGAAGGAAGCCCAAGTGACAGTCTACTTAGTTGATGCCTGCAGCCTAAAAGAATGAGAAGAGAAAAAGCATTAACTGGTCAAGGATGTCCAAAGGAAAAAGTGACAAATGTATGCAGGGCTAGAGCAAGCAAGGTAATGGAATGTCCAGAGAAAGCACCTATGGGCGTGTGGAAGAAGTAATGAAAGGAGAGGCTGGGACCTCAAAGGTACACTAAGTTCTCAGTTTTGTTCAGGTCTAGTTCTGTATAGGAAGGGGAACTTTTTCTGGTTAGACTGTATTTTTAAAATAATGGCAGTGTGGAAGAAAGAAACAGAGGGAAATAGGAACAGTAAATCCACCAGAGTGGAGACAGACCTCCTGTGTTTACAAGTAATAACCCAAAGTCCCATAAGCCTTGGGAGTGAAATGACCAGCATTAAACCATCCTGACATGTGAACATCTAGAAATCCAGAAACAAGCAGGCTGGCTTTGCAGGTGAGTGCACTCTTAGTCATGTCACAGGTGCACTGGAGAGACTTGTGTTTAAGCTTTACCCACAAAATATCCAATTAGAGAAGCTTCTTCCATTTTAGAGAGACTGCTTGGTAAATGGAGACTTCAAAACGAATTTGTGTGCAGGTATTGTCTGATGTGTTTGTTTGTTTGTTTACAATTGTATCCTTCTTCCTTCTTTTCCCTCCCCATTTCCCATCCATTTTTCTTTATTGGGAGGGTAACCAGACATTCTAGTTTGCCAAGAACATTAAGCATTAAGCCTGAAATCAAGAAGGTCTGTAGGTTAAACACTATTTTCTCTCACAAAAGTGTCCTCATTTGGACAATAAATCATAAGACACTTTACTCATTGGTCCCTAGCTTTCTCTTCTTGGCAGCCACAGAGTTCTACTAATAAAGTTGAAACCTTCACTGATGAAAAAATAGGGATCTAATCCAAAGGAGCCAACAGAAGGCAAGGGACCTCCACCCTGCATCACAGTAATCCAGGATGACCCTGAGGAGTCAGACCAACTTTGACATTTCATCTGGACTTTATGAGAAATATGTACATATATAAAAATGTATATGCATCTTCTATATACAAAAAGAGAAAATACATTGCCTTAGTCTCATTTGGTATGCACTCTCAGTAAATTATCAAGGTCACGTCATCAGGTAACATTAACAACTGTAATTTCAGCTATCATTTAACAAGGATGTACTAAATCCAAGTGCTTTGCATGTCCTTCACATTTGCTTATGTAATGCTCATAGAAACCCTATGGTAAATATTATATTTTTAAAAACTGAGGTTCCAAGAGGTTAGATAGCTTGTCCAAGATCACTTTACTATAAAGTGGCGAATGGTACAACACTACCCCATGCCCCACCACAGCATCAAAACCAGACCCCACTCCCTACTAACCCTTAGAGACCAAGTACCATTGACCAAACCTATGGAGACCCTGGGCATACATGATCTCAAGTGTCCTCTCAGCCTCAGTGTATGAGGCTGGCACTCTGCATTATCATCTGCATTACACAAAAAGAAACTGCAAGAAAAGACATTGGTAGCTAACCCAAGGACAGACTGCCTGTTGGTTAAAGAATAAGATTTTGACTTCAATCTGTCAGAGTCCAGAGCATGGGTTCTTAACCAAGGCATGTTACAATATTTTTTTTGTTTTAATGCAAATTTTGACTTAATTTTAAAAGAACTATCCAGGGGGTAATTAGTTGCCTACCACCATCACTTAGTAAAATAGATGGAGAGATAGCTATCCGTGTTTCCTGGATACAATATTTAAGCATACCAGTGCATTGCCACCGCGCTTAAGTAGGAGAATGTCATTTCTAACCTTAATATTTAATAAAATAAAGCTTCCACCACTTAGTCTTTGGAATAGTTGTGCTACTGATTTATTACTTCTCATTCCAAAGCAAGCCATTCAAGTCATACTTAAAGCATATGGATGTCAACATGTGATAATTCCAGTGAGTGTCTCAAACTTTACTGTTTTCAATGGTCTCATAGGAGACTATTATATTGTAAACTTCCAGCTGATTATAAACTTCTAGAAGGGTTAATCTGAATATTTCTTTTAAATCCCAATCACTCTATATAAATTGCTCATCCTCTTGCATACAGTACATAATAAATGCAGACCTACTGAATAAAGAATGGACAACCTCTTAAGCAAATGCCACACAGACACCTGCCACAGATTTTGAACAAAATATAGTCCCTGCCTTTGATAATATTAGAATTGAATAGATAATATTTCAAATCTGAAGCTTTGTTGAGACACTTGATTTTTATAGACCATGATTTTGGATGTCATTGAGTTTTCCTCAGATTTGCATCTCCATCTGCCTGCAGGAAATACATACTGGTAAATTCTCCAGTCAGAGACCAGAAAGTCTAGCAATTTCTGGAAAAGAAAGCACACACACACACACACACACACACACAACATAAAGATTTTCAGGTAACCAACATTAGAGAGAATTTTGAATGCATTCATAATGTCTTCAGTACTTGTGGATTTCTCATTAAGCTACTTTCAGAACATCTCTGAAGAGGCAGCTGTTTGTCTTGTCTTCATGATGAATTCTGTATCTAGAGCAGCAAATTAAAATGAGATCATTTTTAATAAAACCATGCCAAGATTTAAAAGTAATTTGGTGGCATTAAGCATAATAAACCAAATTACAGTGATAAAAGAAACATTTTCATTAAAGTTCTAAAAAAATGACACTCAAAACTCCAATGTAGGCATAGAACTGAGTCTACATTGTCTCAAGGGAACCAAAATAACAAATGACAGCTAGAATGTTCAGCTAATCATAACAAATATATAATTAGTTTTGACCTTTTCATAACATCGCAACAAATATAGTGATTCATAAGCATGCATGTTGCAAATGAAATTAATTGCAAGGGTATTTTTCACTGAAATGTTTAATGATCTCATCATACAGATTTCCTGATTTCCTTCTAACTTCCTTCTGAAAATTAAAGGCCATGCAACAGGTTAATTTTATCGAACCAGAACAATCCATTATCTCCATGTGTACCTGGTTCATGTTTTCCCATTTTTGTGGAAGCTTCATCTTTCCTCCTCTCCCTTCCCACCTCCATCTCTCCAGATCCAAACTTGACTTAAAGACCCAACATCAAATGCCACTGACTATATGAAACTTCCCCTGGTTTTTTCCCATGTCTCTTCAACGATCTTTATCTGACTTTAGATGGTTTGATATTAAAGTTATTTGGTTTATGTTGGCAACCGGTATAAGCATTTTGTTTCACATCTAAATCAGCCTTTCCACCACCACTCCCAGTGACTGGTTCACACAATGCAAGATCTTATACCTGTGCAAGTGAATCCAACCAAGGCCATTAAATTACCTCCCAAATATAAAACTTCAACTCTCTCCTCTCTCATTCTGAAATTTTCCTGAAGAGAACTTGGATTTATTTTCCCTCCCAATCTCCCTTTTTATATTTTTCAAATCTGATTTTTCTCCCAAAATACATAACAAACTTTGCAAGTTCCCAGAAACTCACAAACAAATCAGATCTTCCAAGCAAGGATCCATGTCTGAGGAGATTCTGTTAACGTGGAAGTGTCTGCTTTGCCTTGGATATCTCAGAAGTCATTTGTGAAATAAAAATAGAAGTCTCACTCATACCTTAAAATCACATAACATGTTAGCACAGTACCTATGCACTCACAAAATGCATTTACTCAAAAATTCAGGACTAATAAACTAAAAAAGAAGAAGAAGAAGAAAGGAAGAAAGGAAGGAGGAATGGAGAGAAGGGAAGAAGAGTGGGCTCCTAGGATGAGTTGAGGAGCAGCTAGCTCCACATTTATGAGAGTGATAGACTGGCACATAGACATGGGTGGATCTGTTACCACTGAGAAGGAAAAAGGAGGGGCTTATGCTGTAATCTGAAGGAAATAGATTGGGACTGTTTTGGATCCTCCTGATAGTAGTGATAAAATGCTAACATCAGTTCTCAAAGGTTACTAATGCTTCCTCCTTGAAAGGATTACAGGGGTTCTTATTTGTCTAAGACAGTTAAAATATTGTGCCTTTTTAAGATAAAAAGATGAGCTGTGAGAACTACCAAGCACCTAGCCAGTTTTATTGCAAAGTAGCTTCGAGTATCCCACTTTCTAAACAATGCACAAAACACACAGCCAGGTTCATCTTTCAGGTCTACATCACTGCAACCATGCTCCTGCTGCCCTTTCCTACTCCCCAACCCATAAAAGCAGAGATTTACCAAGGGCCAAGCATGAGAGTCCTTCCACATTATCCACCTATCAGAGAGTGGTGGCTTTTCCCTATGGAGGAGGGAAGGATGTACTCCCAACCACCATCACTAATCACATTCAGGGAGCTCCAAGCAAATTTGTCTGAGAGAATGAGAGGTGTTCAAGCAGGAAAGATGAGTATTTTACTCCCCCATCAGATGCTCCTGCAGCAAACTAGCTGAGATGACCCCATACCCATGATTCTTCAGCATGGGGACACATGGGGACAGTTTTGCTATGTGCACAGAATGAACAGCTTAATCAGAGGAAAGAGCTGGGGCTCATCATGAATATCTTCTTTCAAACTACCATTTTTACAAGTGCATTATTCTTCACTTCAGATCTTCCAAATGACACATTATTACCCTTAATCACAGGATCAAGAGAAGCGACAGTGGCATTTTCCACCTCACATGTATTGAGGATGAGATTGTGGCCCTGAGACAATGGGCTTCCCACTACTGAGCTGCGCTCTAAAAATCTTCAATCCAAATCACATTGCTTTTATGGTTAAAAATTATTTATGCAGCCATGAATCATGAAAAGTTGGTAATTTTGCTAAGCCAAGGATAAATAGATTCTTTCTTTTACTGAGAGTATAACTAGAACACTGAAGAGTTTTAGTGAGAACAGGGGAAATCTATTTATGATCAAAATAGTATTAAAGCTCTGTTTTTCTATGGGTAAGATTTGGTGTCAACTCTAGAGCTGACAGTCTAAAAGAGTTCCAAGATCATCAGCTCAGCTTACTTTGGTGGTTCTCTGAGACTTTTAAAGGAACTGGACAGGAAATACTTCAGAAGCTGGCTGGAGCACTGCAGAATGTTTGTTGGTCTTCAGATGAGATTTTTGCCTTTATTTCTCCCCATGAGATTCTTTCTTTAAGGCTGGATAGACCACTTCAATCTTTCTTTCAAGAGTCAAAAGTAATTCTGGAATCTGGATTTTATTCTTTCATTAACTCATTTTTTACCTTTAGGCAAATCATACAATTTTCTCACCTGAACATCGTGGCAAGAACCCAGTGTCACAGTCAATGGGACAATGGAGGCAGTGTTATGAAGACCTATTCCCTGAGTGGAGGGTAGGTCCAAGGGTAGCAACAATGGGGATCTGTCACTAGCCCTAAGCACAAAGGAGCAAGAGGAAGGGACAAATACTAGAATCTTCAGGCTCCCTTAAAAAAAGGGCCACCCAACAGGAGCTATGGCCTGAAGTAGAGAAATTCATTCATTGGAAACATGAGGTCCTGATGAGAAGAAGCTCATGGAACCGTGAATTTTACTTGATATGGTTTGGCTCTGTGTCCTCAACCAAATCTCATGTTGAATTATAATCCTCAGTGTCGGGGGAGGAACCTGGGGAAGGTAACTGGGTAATGGGGGCAGATTTCCCTCTTGCTGTTCTCATGGTAGTGAGTGAATTCTCACAAGATATGGTTGTTTAAAAGTGTATAAGGCCGGGTGCAGTGGTCACACCTGTCACCCCAGCATTTTGGGAAGCCAAGGTGGGCGGATCACCTAAGGTCAGGAGTTTGAGACCAGCCTGGCCAACATGGCAAAACCCGTCTCTACTAAAAATACAAAAATTAGCCAGATGTGGTGGTGTGCACCTATAGTCTCAGCTACTCAGGGGGCTGAGACACAAGAATTGCTTGAACCCGGGAGGCGGAGGCTGCAGTGAGCCAAGATTCTGCCACTCCACTCCAGCCTGGGTAATAGAGCGAGACTCCATCTTAAAAAAAAAAAGTGTGTAGCACTTACCCCTTTACTCTCTCTCTCCCACTCTACCATGTGAAGAAAGTGCTTGCTTCCCCTTCACCCTTCCACCATGATTGTAAGTTTTCTGAGGCTTCCCCAACCATGTGTTCTATACAATTTCTGGAACTGTGAGTCAATTAGACCTCTTTTTTTCATGGATTACAAAGTCTTGTGTGGTTCCTTGCAGCAGAGTGAGAATGAACTAATATAGAAAATTGGTACCAGAGAAGTAGGGCATTGCTAAAAGATATCTGAATATATGGAAGCAACTTTGGAACTGGGTAATGGGCAGAGAATGGAACAGTTTGCAGGGGTCAGAAGAAGACAGGAAGATGAGGGAAAGTTTGGAACTTCCTAGGGATTTCTTGGATGGTTTTGATAAAAATGCTGATAGTGATATGGACAACGAAGTACAGGCTGAGAAGGTCTCAGAGGAAGATGAGGAACTTATCGGGAGCTGGAGTAAAGGTCACTCTTGCTATGCTTTAGCAAAGAGACGTGGCACTGTGCCCCTGCTCTGGGGATCTGTTAAACTTTGAGCTTGACAGAGATGATTCAGGGTATCTGGCAGAAAAAATTTCTAAGCAGCAGTGTTTAAGATGTGGCCTGGCTGCTCTAGAAGCCTATGCTCATCTGCATAAACAAAACGTATATTTAAAAGGGAAGAAGAGCATAAAATTTTGGAAAATTAGCAGCCCAGCCATGCAGTAGACAAGAAAAACTCATTTTGCAGGAAGCAATTCAAGCTGGCTGCAGAAATTTGCATAAGTAAAAAGGAGCTGAATGTTAATAGCCAAGAAAATGGGGGAAATGCTTCCAGGACATTTCGACACCTTTCCAGCAGCTCCTCCTATCACAGGCCTGGAGGCCTAGAAGGGAAAAATAATTTTGTGGGCCAGGCCTAGGGCACCCCTGCTCTATGCAGCCTCAGGACATGGTGTCCTTCATCCTAGCTACTCCAGTTCCAGCCATGGCTAAAAGGGGCCAAAGTACATCTCAGGCTGTGTACTTCAGAGGGTGTAAGCCCCAAGTCTTGGCAACTTCCAAGTGGTGTTGGGCCTGCAGGTGCATAAAAGGCAAGAGCTGAAGTTTGAGAGCCTCTGACTAGATTTCAGAGAATGTATGGAAATGTTTGGATGTCCAGGCAGAAGTCTGCACAGGGGTGTAGCCCTCATGGAGAACCTCTACTAGGGTAGTGTAGAGGGAAAATATGGGTTTAGATCCTTCACACAGAGTCTCCACTGGGGCACTGCCTAGTGGAGCTGTGACAAGGGGGCCACTTTCCTCCAGACCCCAAAATGGTAGATTCATCAACAGCTTTCATTGTGTGCCCGGAAAAGCCATGGGCACTCAACACCAGCCTGTAAAAGCAGGCATAGGGGCTGTACCCTGCAGAACCACAGGGGCGGGGCTGCCTAAGGCCTTGACAGCCCAACCTTTTCACCAGTGTGGCCTGGATGTCAGACGTGGAGTCAAAGGAGATTATTTTGGAGCTTTAAGATTTAATGACTGCCCTGCTGGGTTTGGGAATTGCATGGGGCCTGTAGCCTCTTTGTTTTAGCTAATTTCTCCCTTTTGGAATGGGAGCATTTACTCAGTAACTGTACCCCCATTTTATCTTGAAATTAACTAACTTGTTTTTTATTTCACATTCTCATAGGCAGAAGGAACTTCCCTTGTCTCAGATGAGATTTTGGACTTGTACTTTGGAGTTAATGCTGGAATGAGTTAAGACTTTGGGAGACTGTTGGAAAGGCTTAATTGGCTTTGAAATGTGAGAAAGACATGAGATTGGGAGGGACCAGGGGTAAAATGATATGATTTGGCTCTGTGTCCCCACCCAAATCTCATGTTGATTTGTAATCCCCAGTGTTGAGGGAGGGGCCTGGTGGGGGGTGATTGGATCATGGGGGTGGATTTCTCCCTTGCTTCTGGTGATAGTGAGTTCTCATGAGATCTGATTGTTTAAAAGTATATACAACTTCCCCTTCACTCCCTCTCTCCTGCTTTGCCATGTGAAAAAGGTACTTGCTTCCCCTTTGCCCTTCTGCCATGATTGTATGTTTCCTGAGGGCACTCCAGCCATGCTTCCTGTACAGGTTATAGTACTGTGAGTCAATTAAACCTCTTTTGTCTATAAATTACCCAGTCTGAGGTAGTTCTTTATAGCAGTGTGAAAATGAACTAACACATCACTCTTTTCCAAGGCTCTGACTTCTGGTCATGCCCCATATTGGCTTAATCCAACCAGAACCCATATTTGGCTCACTGGTCAAGGGAGTCCAGTGATTCTGACTCTAAATGTCAACCTCCTAGAACAAATTGGATAATTGATATGGAGGTGCCAACAAAGAACTAAAATTCTTCTTTTATAATAGGATTTATGTGGATCCATAAGTAATAAATACTATTCAAAGCTACAATATCTTCAAAGTGAAATTCAACATGTCTTCTGATACCTACTTTAATACACGTGGAGTCCCTGATGTTATAGTTTGCTTCTGGGAGAGAGAAGAGGAGTAAAATAAAATCAACAGTGGGAATTCTGGAAGGAGAAGGAGAAGAAACTATGTTCAAGGTTCAGAATTTGAAATTAAGCAGAACTGGGATGAGTCTCTGCTCAGAAGCTTACTACACATGTGAGCTTGAATAAGTTTCTTTACTTCTCTCTGTACCTCAGTTTTCTCATATCATCAGTGAGACTATCAAGAGTACATATGTCATGCCTGACAAAATATTACTTTTTTATTGTTACTATTATTAAGTCAGAAGTCAATACAAAGAGAAAGCAACACCTCCAGGGACTCTCTATCTTGTTTCAAAATAAAATCATAGAAAAACAATGGGCACCCATGAGGTTCCCTTATGTTGCTCACAATTAAAATACAATATTCAGTGGTCAAAGGACCTGCACACTAAAGAATCATATAAAATGATGTTTCACCAAACTGTCATAGGGATGCCTCATGTTCAGTGTCATCTTTAAATTGCAACACCCCTTTTTGGAGGACATCAAAGCCAAATAAGCTGTGACCTACTTCCAAAGAGCAGGAATGTCTTGTCCTAAGCTTATAGTATCCTGAAAGCCCCAAAATATACCAATATGTGGAGCATATCTGGTCTTTTCAGCAAGTCTCCATCCAGGGTGCTGCCATGAAATACATGACACACTAAGGAATTAATAAAGAGGGTTTATTAAAGTAACTATTGACAGAAGTAAAGGCAAGATTTAGGCAAACCAGTAAGGGCTGGCATTAACATCAAAATGATAACATTAACAACATGGCATTAACAACAAAAATGATAACTTTCTGAGGTAATGCATATGTTAATTAGCTAAACTTAGGCGTTCCACAATGTATATGTTTCAAAACATAGATTTCACATATGATAAATATATTTTATATGTTAATTTAAAAAAATATTTAAAAACAAAAATAGATGATGTGGTCAAATCACATCATCTTATGGTCTTTAACATCCATAAGCCAGAAGGGGCAGCTAGAATGAATGATGTTTCCATAAAAAAAAAAAATCCACCAAATAGGAGTTGTGGCTGTCAGTAGAGGAACACAGCCTCTGTTGACACCACTTTAAGATGGGAAGGGGAGTGGTATCAAACATTATGCAACTGGACTTCCCACTGGACAAACCCAACTAGAAGCCACAGGACCAGAGAACATGAGTGAATGGAACATTCTGAGAGGTCAGGTTTCTTCCAACATACAAAAAGCAAGGCAAGAAAATACATAAAATGAATTGCAGGGATTATAAAGAATCACTACCACAAACTCTGTGATATCAAATAAAAACTAAGACCACATGCAAAATTATTCATAAGAAGATATAAGCCACATTCAGACCCAGAGGATTATTGCCCATTCTTGAGAGAACACCAATGAATAAAAATGCCCAGCACGTTTTAATAGAACTTGTTGAATCACTTGGCCAAAAAGCAGAAAGGATGTCATAATGTTCTGCCTCTTTAGCAGATATTTCAAAATATTCTGGGCTGGGCTTCAGTGCTATTCCAGAGTCCAAGCTCACACCAGGTCTTACAGCTGATCCCTGTCTCTTTTATTCCCTACTAAAGTAATTAAGAGATATATGACTTGAAGCTGAGCCCAAACTCTCTTCAGCCAGTTGGCACCATAACTGGAAGGACTACTCATTGTTTATATTGTACAATAGACACAAGAGTAATACCCATGGCTTTTGTGGGACTTCAGCAAACAGTTCCTCCCTGAAAATGCTGACAATAGAGGGTCCATTGGTGTAGCTAGTATTGGTCTCTGGCTTTTTTTTTCCTGTTCAGCCCACCTGGTATCTGAATACAGTTTTTCTGGAAAAGCATCTCATTGTTGTAGCTACCTGAACTAAAATGTTGGTAAGCCTGTCTTTTCATGTCAGTAATTTGAGTGATTTTTTTTCCCTCTTCTTAATTCTCTGAATTTTTCAAAATTTTCATTTTATTTAAAAATGAAAAAATATTTTTTATTAAAAAGTGAGTCTTAATGTTTCAAAAACTTGCAAAAGCAGTTTACGTAAGTGCCTAGAAACTTTATATGGAGAGAGATGGAGGATAAAACAAAAGATTGAAATTAATTATGGGCCTCTTTTTGTAGGCCTGATTTTCAGTGGTTCTGCATTCAGTGGCCAGAACACTTGGATTATCTTTGAGGGTCATAATATATCATAAACAACCTGGGTTTATCTCAGGAATGCAAGGAGTTTTCAAGTGCAAAGTGGGCCAGTATAACAGCACATTTGCAGACTTAACAAAAAAAAAAAATATTGTTATCTCAAGGAAAATAAAAGCACTGAATAAAGTTCTATTTCTATTCTAATATTTTGAAAGTCTCTGATGTGAGAAAAATCAAAAGAAACTCCCTTAACATAATACAGACTAAATACCAAAATCTAAAGACACCAAACATTATGCATATAAAAATTTTAATTGTATTTTCTGTAGGAAGGAGAACAAAACAAGGATATTCATTAATAGAGCTACTATTCAGTCTAATACTAGAGAGAAGGAATTATTATAAAAAAGAGAGCATTTATAAGGATTATGAAGAGAGATAAAATGTTATTATTTGTATGTGTTGTGATCATCTACCCAGACAAATCAACAGTCTCAACAGACTATTGAAACTAATGAGAGTTTATCATGGTTGCCAGATATGCAGCCAACCCAACTACAAAAATCAATAGCATTGCTCTACACCAACAATAACTACTTGGAATATATAATATAAACAGCATCTTATTCATAATAACAATAAAAACTATAAACTGTCTTAAAACTAAGTTAACCAAAACCTCACAAGAACATAATCAATCCCATTTTTAAATGCTAATAAAGGACAAAGAAGGTGAGTTGACTAGATGAAGACAAAGTCCAAGCTCTGGGGTGAAACGACTATATTATAAAGATGTATTGGTCCCCAAATTAATCGACAAATCTAACAGCAACTGAGTCAAAATTATAGTGGTATTTCTTTAACAAACTGGATCAACATACTCCAATACCTACATAAAAGAATAAAAGCCCACATGTAGCTAAACCAGCTGTCTTAGTCCTTTTAGAGTTGCTGTAACAGAATACCTGAGGCCAGGTAATTTATTAAAAAAAAGGTTTATTTGGCTCATGATTCTGGTGGCTGGAAGTCCCAAGGGCATGGCATTGGCATCTAGTATCAGCTTCTGGTGAAGGCCTTGTACTGAATGAGTCAAGTGGAAAGGTGAGCAGGCACGTGGAAAGACACCAAACACAAGGAGCAGCCTTGCTTTATAACAATCCGTTCTTGTGGAACTAATCCATTCCTGCATGAACAAGAACTCATTCACTCCTGAGAGATGACAATAGTCTATTCACGAGGGTTCCACCCCCATTACTCAAACACCTCACACTGGGCCCCACTTCCCAACACTGCTGCATTGAGGATTAAGCCTCAATGTGAATTTTGGTGGGAACAACCATATTCAAACCATAGCACCAATCTTTCAAAAGAAGAGGAAAGAGGAAACCTAATGTACCTGATATTGACATACCTCAGAGGCATAGAAAGGTAAATCAGAATAGTATCGGCAAAAAAAAGACAAATTGAACATAGGGCAGAATAGAGCTCAGACACAGATGCACAAATATGTGGGAACTTAATATATGAAAAGGCTAGAACCATAAATTAGTGAATACAGGGCAGATTGTTCAATAGATGATGCAGTCATAAATGTTCTAACCACAAAAATGATAACTTTCTGAAGTAACGCATATCTTAACTAGCTAAACTTAGGCATTCCACAATGTATATATGTTTCAAAACATAGATTTTGTATGTGATAAATACTACTTTATATGTTAATTTTTTGAAATATTTAAAAACAAAAATAGACGATGTGGTCAAAAATGATTTTTTTATATGGAGAAAATAAAATTGACTCCCTACTCAACAACACTCCAAGAACAGTCTCCCACCTGAGCCCAAAAGTTTGAGGCCAGTATGGGCAATGCAATGAGATCCTCTCTGTAAACAAACAAACAGGGCCGGGCATGGTGGCTCACACCTGTAACCCCAACACTTTGAGAGGCCGAGGCGGGCGAATCACGAGATCAGGAGTTCAAGACCAGTCTGGCCAACATAGTAAAACCTCGTCTCTACTAAAAATACAAAAAAAAAAAAAAAAATTAGCCAGGTGTGGTGGTGGGTGCCTGTAGTCCCAGCTACTGTGGAGGCTGAGGCAGGAGAATTGCTTGAACCTGGGAGGCGGAGGTTGCAGTGACCCGAGATTGTGCCACAGCACTCCAGCCTGGGCAACACAGCAAGACTCTGTCTAAAAAAAAAAAAAAAAAGTAGACTCTCAGTTTCAAAGGTGTGACCCATAGGGCCGGAAGAGGTTTTTTAATAAGCATTTAGAATGAGCATATATAGATCAATTCAATTTCACCAATATTCTTCAACTCAAGGAACGGACAAGAACCACAATGAAAAAGTGAGCAAAGAATATTGCTAGACAATTTACAGAAGTGAAAATCCAAGGGTTTATAAGAGCATATGAAAAGATGTTCAAAATCAATAGCCATTGGAAAAAATGTAAATTACAACAGCAATGATATATTTCTTTACACACCTTAGTCTTCCATAAAAAGAAAGCCGAAGCATGAAGTGTAGACAAAGATGTGAGGATAGAGGCATCCTCATACATTGGTGGTAAGTACAGATGGTATTGCCAATCCAGAGTACAACTAGCACCGCTTAGTCTAAATTAGTCTGTGCATGTCCTATGGCGCAGCAATTCCACCCCTGGGTGTAGAAACTAAAGACGTGGTCACACAGATCCACAGAGTGTACAAAACGGGATGTTCCCTGCAGCATTATTTTTGATGGAGGGAACTAGAGGCAATCTGGCTACCAATTTCTGACACAGGACACACATATGGAAGAAACTGCTGGCTTCTCACCAGGCTTTTTTCCTCTTCCTCCAGGATATGCACAAAAAGCATATTTCTTAGCATCCCCTTGAGATTAGATACAAATCCATGACTACATTCCAAAAAAAACAAAAGAATGTTTGGCTGGAATGCAATAGACTATTTACAGGCTTTGCCAAAAAGAACCCTCTCCAGTGCAAATGTCCCTGCTCTTTCCTCCTGCCCAATGGCTTGAATGGAGATAAGCCCTGGAGCACCTTGGATGCACGTGATGAAACTGCAGTACCACAAGATGGAAAGAGCCTGGGTCCCTAAATTATAGGATGGAGGGGATCTCTATGTTCTGAACTATTAATTTTGTTTCAGCTTTATTAACTGATTAGATGGTTTGATAAGCCCCTGAAATTCTAAAGGTTTAGCAATTGTGTATTAAGTCATACCTTAACTAATATAAGAGATACAATATGGTGGATAAACACCATGAAGTCTTGTGAAGCAATTAAAGGTAATAACTTGTATATATATATATAAATTTTATTTTATATATATTAAATTTTATTTTATATATATATAAAATCATGGTTGGATCTTAAATATAGTGAGGAACAATACTATGCATCTTAATTTTAAAATATATGCATACCACCCTGTTCTTTCCTGTTTCTCCTTCATGCAATTTGGAATGCAAATGTGAAGACTGGGGTTTGGGCTGCTCTTTTGGACTTTGAGAATGGAAACCAAGACTAGAGACAGCAGCGTACATCCTGAAGAGGAGTTCCTAACAACATGATGGAATCATCAGGCCACATGTGAAATTATTTTATATGAAAAAAAGAACTATCTTGTTTGTTAATTTACCTTCACGTAAAACCATACACATTTTTCAGGAAGGCACACAAGAAAAGGTTACACATTAAACATGGTATAACGTTGGCCTACAGCGGGTGAAAGAAGAGAAGAACGATGGCAGGTTTGGGATAAAAGGAAATCAAAAAGTATGTGATTGAATGACTGAATAGATTTAGAAAGTGGCATGCGTAGACCAATAGTGATAGTGTAATATGAAATGAGGACTATGATCAATTGCATACCCAGTTCCTAAAAGGATGAAAGGGGCTAAAGAAATGCACAAACGATGTTGATAACAACAACCATCACTCTTAACTTTTCATCTCTAATTCAGGCGTAGGTCTCAAAAAAAGAATTTGATGCATTTACCATTGCTCCTCAATTGATTCTTCTCAAATGCTGCTCAACCTCACAAAATTTAGGTCAATGTAAAGGAATTTGTATAAGGTCCCAATAGGAAGGCCACTCAGAAGCTAAGGTGGAGCAAGAATCAAAGAGCCAGAAGGAGATCACTTCTGCTACCCGAAGATATTCCCCTTAAACTATTACAAAGAAAATGCTAACCAGCCCACAATCACACCTTGAAATGGGCTGACGTATCAGTTCCAAATTGCTGACAAGAAGCATGGCAGTTCTTTGCCAAGGAGCCTAAGACTTTTGTCTTGTGAATGAAAATAGGTACCGGGGCACCGCTGAACTAACGTATGCAGTTGTGTGAATTAATCCTGCACTCCATACTGTAGAAGAAAACAAAACAGACAGGCCAGAAGCATACACATTCACACACACCTAGTCCCAAGCAGCATTAAATTACCTAAAAGTGTCTCAGTTAAGAAGAATTAACACCCCCTTTAAAACTGCAATCATAGCCATTATGTATCATCGGGCTGAAATCAGTTCCCTGGGAGATGTCCTGATTAAGCGAATTTCCCAATTAAGCCCATCCCTGTTGAGTGGAGCATACAATTCTGATTAGATTTCTAATTTATATGGGAGGCTTTATATTATGTAGAAAGGGAAAAGAGGAGTTGAGGAAAATCCTCAGCCTCCAAAATGTCTCCCTGTGCAATTTCTTCTTCCCACAACAAACCTCCCATCTCTGAGGAATGAAAGTAGTTACTAGCCAAAGTCGTTGTAAGCCTCTTAAATAAAATACGAATTGTCCCTTGTAGAGCCACATGTGCCCTTCAAGAACTGTCAGAAACATCACAATTGTCCTCTTGTAGGATAACCCCTTTCGCAGGTCAGCAGCAGACAGAGGAACACAGAGGAAAAGCGTGGCTCAGTATCCAGAATGGGACACGTGCAGTCTTTCATACCCTTTAAAAAATCTTTTGCAGTGTACTTGGCAGCAAACTCAAATGAGGAAATAAATTCATGAGAACTGAATGGATAGATGAATAAATGACTAGCATCACTGACCATCAGGGCCAGATATAAAGTTAGGGCATATCACCATTACACTCACTGATAACACAAAGCCACAAAATCAGGAGAAATATTGGTCTCAAAACTTCACTGAGGCTGGGTGTGGTGGCATATGCCTGTAATCGCAGCACTTTGGGAGGCTAAGGCAGGTGAATTACTGGAGTCCAAGACCAGCCTGGGCAACATGGTGAAACCCCATCCCTACAAAAAATACATAAAAATTAGCCAGGCATAGTGACACACATCTGTAGTCCCAGCTACTTGGGGGTATGGATTGAGGCCCAGAGGTCAAGGCTGTAGTGAGCCATGATCACGCCACTGCACTGCAGAATGGCCAGAATGGGCAACAGAGTAAGACCCTGTCTCCAAACAAACAAAAATACTGCACCAAAAACCTGAAATTTGAAAACATATTTGACTTCATTATTGGCTAAATTACTTGAACACAGCATCAAATGAAATTACAAACCTCATAAATGCTCCCTCAAAATAGTGTTTTACAGAACTTGCTGGACAGGCTTAAATATGGTCCTATGAGGAGACAGCAACTACTATGGCTTTGAAACTGGCACCTAATCTTTTCAAGCTTTACTTCCCTCATCTGCAAAATGTATTATTGGACTTAAGTCAGTTCCCAGGGAAATGTTCAGAACAAATAATTTCAGAGGTGATGTCCAGCCATCACATCCTGTAGGTCAGAAGAAACCAACTTCAGAGGGAAAAGCAAAGTCTTCGGGGTTGGAATTCTCACTCTCCCATTTACTAGTTACAGGACATGAGCAAGTCACTCTAACCCTCCAAGGTTTACTTTCCTCCTCTAAAATCCAACTCTTAGGGCTGGGATCACTTTTTGAAGGAACACACATAAAGAGCGAGGCCCATTTCAGAGGCTCCCCAAATCTGTTTGTTCATCTCTAAGATGAGAATAATTACAACTATTCCATAGAGTTTTGCGAAGATTTAGCTCAGTAACATAAGTGGAACCTCCTTTTGACTGTACTGTATTCAACAGGGTAGAAGCAGAAACTAACTCTATTCTTTCTTACCACTAAATGGAAAAGTGCTAATCACGCCCCATTTTCCATCATTGCATGATAACTTAGGGCAGGTCTCAGAGTTGTTCAGGGGATTTCTGGGTATTTGAACAATTCATTTTTGCATCCAGTCCAATCTAAAGTGACATTTGTCTCTTATCCAATTAGAACTTTTCCCCTTCCCCAACTTGGGTTGCAAATTCTGCACGGCAACAGTCCTTTCCCGCGACTCTACTTTGCTCTCCCGCTCCTTCCCCATCACTGTTATTTCTGGAGACCTCAAATAAGATGCAGAAGGGAGAGGCAGCAGAAGACAGCTAAGGGAACAAAGGTCTATCTTGACAGGTGCTGCTTTTATCAGGTGTGGGTGCTCACTTGTGAGCAGATGCCCAAAGGCTGACTTTTTCTAGCAGGAAATTTTAATGAATTCTTCAGAGTTCCCTCTGTAGGAAGCTCCTGTACTCTGCTGTGCTCTGATTTGGGAGATACCTTCTCTGGCTGACTGCTTTTGACTCCTTTGTAGGCCCTACTTCAAGGCACATCCAGGAAGGTTTGTCACCTGGGGTTGCCTCTACTCGTAAGAAGCTTCTCCTGGCCCAGCTACCATCCAATGCATCTGTAGTGGATGCTGCAATGTGTCACTCACACCCTCCTTTCAAGACGGAATGATTTATTTCCCCAGATGGTGGGAATACTGCTGGCACTCACCTCTCAGGAATTCTTCAATAACTGCCTTAAGTGAGGACAGATTCCTTGCCTTAGGTCACCCTGGGCATCCTGCCTCCAATGACCAGCCAAAGTGAGTACAAAAGACCAGCTCCTTTGCCCCAACTTGGGACAACTCTGAAGGGCCATTTCAGCTTCAGAGCTCCTGATGGCATCAGTTGAGGACTTCACTTGGACTGTATCACAGCTACTTTGTCTCTCTGGCCAATTCTCCCTTCTTCTCTTCCCTTCTACAAGAGTTGATCCCAAGAATGCTTCCTAATAAACTGCCCACTACTCTTCATTTTATAGTGCGCTTCCCAAAGAACCTGACCTACAACAAGACCTACTTAAACAGTGGGAAAATGTGGCATCTTTTCTCCACTATACATATCTCTGTAGCCCCAACAAGCCTCTGACCTTTAGACTTCTCCAGAATGATTTAGAGGTCAATGTCTATGTTTCCAAAACTCTGGCAGATACAAGCAATTCTTTCCCAACAACTAACTAGCCAATATCTGTCTGGAAATACCATGGAGCAGGTCCACAAGTTTTTATAGTTCAAAGCATGTATGTGGTGGACTTGTGGGGAGATATATATTCTCCCTTCACTGCTAGATATCCCAAATCTCTACAAATGGCCTCCTTCTTAGCCTTGACCACCAGGAAATAAAGCTTCTAGTAGAGGGTATATGTGCTATAAAGGTATCCAAGCTTAAGGAATGGGAGTGAAGAGTGAGGGAGAAGGAGAGCAAAGCAAGTAAGGAAGGAGTAGGAGATGTGTGACTGACCTGGATGTCACTAAATGTGACTGATTGCACACCTTGTTGGGATTGTGGCTGAAAGCTGTAATAAACACTGCTTCTGCATCTTGGGATTATTTTTTTGTTAGCCAAGAAAAAGAGAAGAATTTATCTATTGGTTTCCTCCCCTCAATGGCTAAAGTTCTCTTCTACGAAACAATAACTGCCCTATACTTCCAATTTGAAATGTGTGAGCACCCAGCAGGGGCCCTGAGGTTGGATTTAATGTTAGAATTCTTTGCCATCTGGAAAGGATAAGAAGCAGGTTTATTTTTAAACTCATAAGCCTGAATCTTTTATTTGTCTTCTGAATTTTGATTGAAAATAAACATCACTTATAACTAATTTATCTTTATCTTATCATATACAGCTAAAATAAACAAGTGGATTTATATTCTTCCCATGTGAAAAATACACTCACGTCCTTTTAAGACCTCTAAGATATTCTCAAAAGTCTCACCTATTATGGCATTCAGCTCAAGCTCAAGGTTCAAGATCCCATCATTTTAGTCAGGTCCAGGGGTAAGTGAGTCTCCTGGGGTGTATTTCCTCAGAAGCGGCACATTGAGTACGGTTTCTCTCAGTATGAATATCTGTGAACTAAAGAGACAAATTCTCAACTCCTTCATCCCATATTCAACATACAATGCTGATATATGCACAGGATACTCCAACAGACACATTC
The DNA here is from genome assembly GCF_028885655.2 of Pongo abelii. NCBI lineage: Eukaryota > Metazoa > Chordata > Mammalia > Primates > Hominidae > Pongo > Pongo abelii. The sequence continues at coordinate 39,726,072 of NC_072007.2, read as the reverse complement.
AAAAGAGGGAAAATGGGATATGCACAACAACCACTGATCCATAGCAATTTTGAAATCTAGCTGGGCTTACATTGCCAATTTACTGGTTAAAATTCAGTTTATTGCCTTGAAATGATTCTCATTGCTCTTTGTTGTGCTTTTTTTGTTCTTGGTTCTCACTTCTGGTTCACCTATCCTTTCCCATAAGAAAGTATTGGCATTTCCAATTGAGGAGATTCCTCAGTCTGCTTTCTGTTCACAATAATTGGGCAGTGTAAAGCCCTTTCTATATTTTGTACTGTTTCTGCCACTTTTAGCCAAGCTGCTGATGTTTCTACCATTAAAATGCTCTTTAAATTCTGTGGGTAGCCTATGATTGTGTTATCACTTGTACCATTAGACAAAAGCCACAAACATAAATCTCCTCAAGATGAGCCCCTTTAGACCTCAGGTTACCTGTAGGACTTTGTGGGAAATACCGTTAAGATTTTTTATAAGCTCTGTTTTTGATTAGAGAAGATCTAATAGGCACTGCCTTAAGACCTTAGAAGCCTTTTGTGTGTCTGAGAGATTCTCTGATGCATTATGTTAGAAGGAATTTAAAGTCTCACCCTGGAAATAATCTTTGGTCTGAAGCTATGTCTCAATTTTAGAATCATTTGCCAGCTGGAGAAGATAAAAACCAACTTTATTTTCAAATCTGTAAGCCCCACCTCTTTCATTTATCCTGTAATTTTTTTTACAGCTGGTAGCTCCACCCTGTCCTCCTAATGCACATGTGGACCCTTAGACTCCATACTGCTTCATTCCCCTTATTGTGCATGTGTCAGAGGATAGAATTTTCCAATTGTCCAACTGTAACCCATTTTTTTAATCCTCAATTCATTATACACAGCCAAAAGAAACAAGTTGGCGCTTTTAATATTCCACCTGAAAATCTACTTGGCCAAATCTACCAGTTCATTGGATTCATTAGGCTAAAGTGTTTCCAAACTTTTCACCACTATGTAACAAGGGTCTCCTTTCCTCCAGCTTCCAGCAACACTTTTGTCAATGTCCTTTAATCCATTACTGAAAGTCGCTTTGAGGGCCATCAAACTTCTGCTGTTAGCCTCTTCACAGATGCTATTATAGCATCCCACTCATGGTACCAAAACCTATTCTGGTTATCTATTGCTAGATAACAATAATTATATACCAAAACAATGGCCAAATTATTGGAGTAACAATAATTACACCAAAACAATGGCCAAAAATAATAACAATCATCTATTTTGTTTACAAATCTGGGAACTGACTGGACTCAGCTAGGCAATTCTCACTCAGGATCTATCATGTGGTTTAAATCAGACAGTAGCTGGGGCTGACCTCATCTTGAAATCTTCTTCACACATGCCTAAAACCAGTACTGGGAAGACTCAAACAGCTGGGGTAGGAGCATCTGGGCATCCTTCATGAGAAAGGACTCTCTCTCTCTCTCTCTCTCTCTCTCTCTCTGTGTGTGTGTGTGTGTGTGTGTGTGTGTGTTCAATAATCCCAAAACCCATTTTCATGTTCAATACTCTGCTACAGTGACTCACAGAATTCACCAGAGCTGTTATATGTACAGTTATGGTATTTGAGAGCAAAAAGATACAGATTAAAATCAGCAATGGAAAAAGGTGGTTAAGGAAGAGTTTAGGAGACACCAAGGGAAAGCTTCTAGTTGCCTTCTCCTAGTGGAGTCATCAAGATAGCACGTAATTTTTCCAGCAATGATGTGTGGCAATATTCACAAAGTATTGCCAACAAGGGAAGCTCACTCAAACTTTGGTAGCCAAGGTTTGGCCAAGTGTTTTCATTGAGGATTACACTGGCATGGCTGACCACCCCCATGCCTGACCTTAGCTCTTCAGCCCTCCAGAAGTCAAGCTGATACCACAGCCCAAAGTCTGCTACCATTATTCACATTATTATTAACTATCTGGCATGGCCCAAAGTTTCAGGTAAATAAAAACACTCCAGGGGCTGAACAACGGCCAAACCTTCTTTGAAATATGAAGAGTTTGAACAATTACCCCTGTGGAGTTAATTCTTTCCACGTTATCTAAGAGTGGCCAGACTACAAATATGGTGGCTGAAGACTCCCAGAACTGGAGTCACAGGAGAAACCACAGCACCCATGTGGCATCATCTAGCCAAGGCCTAGAAGTCAGTCACGCAGCATAACTCTGCTTCATTCTATTCATCAAGCCAATCATGAAGGCTGCCCACGTTCTGAGGATTGGTTCATAGACTCCACTTCATGATGGGAGAACTATCAAAGCATTTACAGATAGATTTTTTAAACCATCACAGATGGTGACCAGTACTCACCCACAAAGTAACAGGAAAAGTTCTTCCTGTCTTTCCTGACTACTAATATGAATTATTTTTTTTTTGCCTCAACCTAAAGAGAAAGCACCTTCAAGTAGAAAGAAATAAACACAGAGAATTCTTTAATCAAGGCAAAAATATAAAGTCTAGGCTCAAACATAAAGACTTCTCTTGGCCTTAAGGAGAAGTTTTTTTGAGCTACTTAGAGCTGCTGCCTGCTGTGAAGGAGGCGACCACGGGACTCCAGAGCCTTCCAGGAGGGCCTGAAGTCATGCTGGTCCCTTTCACCAGATTTGCCTGGAGGAATTGCATCTATTCTTAAAACCTACTCACTAGACTCCCTTTCTTCCTTTTTTCTGTTTTTTTCCCTCCTACTTCAACCCCTGTACATACAAGTTTGTATGAACATCCTTCTTAAATCCTCTTAAAGAAACAATACCTATGTAGAAAACCTGATAGATGTCTTTGAATAATACACCTCTTTCTACATGGCACAGGTCATGACATTTATAACCTTGTTATTTTCTCTCATGAAAGAAAATTTTTTTTTAATTGAGACAGAGTCTCACTCTCTCACCCAGGCTGAAGTGCAGTGCCACGATCTTGGCTCACTGCAACCTCCGCCTCCTGGGTTCAAGAGATTCTCCTGCCTCAGCCTCTTATGTAGCTGGGACTACAGGCACATGCCACCACACCCAGCCAATTTTTGTATTTTCAGTAGAGATGGGGTTTCACCATGTGGGCCAGGCTGGTCTCAAACTCCTGACCTCACGTGATCTGCCTGCCTCAGCCTCCCAAAGTGCTGGGATTACAGGCGTGAGCCACCGCACCTGGCTTCCTCTCATGAGAAATTGATTTTTAACTTATTCCATTCAACACTTTTTCATTTATCCTGCCACATTAATAGCAGACTTTTAGAAATCAAATCTTCTTTTATAAATGAACCCAAATCTCTCCAAAGGCAGAAAAATTCTTGGCCTCAGAAAAAAAAAAAAAAAAAACATGGAATTGCCAATCCACTGAGCCTGTTGCCTAGCTCCAGCGTGGGTTCCAACCTCTTTCCATAAGGGGGAATTTCTGCAGGTGGTCTGTGATTCAAGGAATAAAAGCTCAACTGTTCAGGGAAACATCCTGCTCATTCACATCCAGCTCCTGACTGGAGAGCAGTAGCACAACTGTGCCAAGGAAAAACCAGTCTACAGAAATGCGTATCCAACTCACAAAGCCAGAACGTGGTGAATCATTAGGAATCCCTTGCAGATGTCTCTCTTGCAAGGCATTTCCAAATGCAGCCACCTAACAATGAAAGGCACAACAATCTTGGCCTGAAATCCTGCTGAAATCCAGATCATCATCTTGGAGAAGAGCATTAGCCATGGTCATCGTGGCTTAGAGACGCCTCCTAGGTAGTTACATCGCATTCCTGGGAACCTGGTCAAACTTTCATTCAAAGTGAACAGGTGCAGAGTATGTAAAGGGAGACTATAGAGCCAAGGGAGTTATTTTTCTAGGTTTCCAATAAACGTGGCCTTATTTGCAGCACAAAGAACACTGTCCATGGTTAAAACACAAAATGATTTTGAAGTTTAATTTAAATTTCACCCTCCTGGCTATTTGTGTTTGTATTTGAACAATACACTTGAACAATACACTTGAACAATAAAGTAGCTTGGATGGTTTGGGCATGCGGTTAAGCCTTTTAATTTCCTGGCCCTCATGCACTGCTGCTCACACGGCAGGATGACTGCCCTTAGCACAGAGGCAGAATTTTTAAATTGTTCATTGATATCTTTGGCCTAACATCAACACAATGTTTTGTGCACACGTCCTGTTGTCATATCCATCCAAACCAAACTTTGATGACGTCTAGGTCCCTCAATACTGTAGCAACTGTTCTTACAACCTGTTAACCACCCCATGACAACCTGTAGACAGGAATTCCTCAAAGATATGGCCCACGTCTTAAACAGAATGAAAGGGAGCACCGGAGAAATTCTAAATCCTTCCACACTTCTGAATAAATTATTTCTTTGTTGATGATAGAACTCAGCATCTCAGGAAAATATTTTACAAACAGTAGAAAAGTTATTTGAAGTGTTCTGAGACTCCATTTCCTTTTCCTTTTCAGTGGGCTAGGAGTCTTTTATCGACAAGAGTAGCTTCTTTGGAAGCAGATCTTTGTAAGCAGGAGGCAACTGAGCCATTAATTTACCAGGGTATGAATCAGCCTAAGCACGTCCACCTTTCCTTTGCCATTTGATTGTGTGTTCTTTCATACTCTGATTCGTCTCCAGACCAAGCTGCTTTGTTCTCCCTTATTTTCAAATTAGCACAGCTTAGAGCCAGGATGATGGAAGATTCAGTGCTGAGAGAAAGAAGACCCATTCCCCAAGAGTACTATCTTCAAATGCAGACATTCACACAATTGCTTTTTATCATTATTTGGATCAAAAGTACATGACATATGGAAAAACAACAGAGGACATATTACCTCTATGTTTTTTAGATGGCACCCAATTTCAACATGTCATTTTGGAGAAGAATTTATAGGTAAAAAATACTTATGGAGCTCTGGCCACCATTCTGATATAAGCGCACTACAGCAGCAAAGATTAATAAGTATTTGCTCTCACTCTTCAAGGAATTTACATTCTGGCAGGGAAAATGGAGGAGGCAGAAATGTACACAAATAATAGAGTTGGGTGAAAATAAAGGGAGGAGCAAGAGTTAGGAGTCTGGGAGCAGGTGGATGTTAAAGAGTCTAACCAGGATCTGGAGGCTGAGAGCAAACTAGATGGAAGAGGAGCTATTTTACAACTGAATCTCAGTAGTTTATTTTAGAGTCATTGATGGATTTGAAGATAGAAGATGAGACAAGATGAGGGGCAAGACATTACATACACCTGGCCCTCCAAATAGGATAATGTCATGCCAGCCTACCTCACTTTGCCCTCAAGACATCATCCAGGAATAGGTTACAAAATTTGAACATTACCAGGTCAGAGAGCAGCAGACTACAGCCCACTACCGGTGTTTGCTGAGAATGGTTTATACATTTCACATTTAAACATTTATAAGTGGTTGAAAATATCAAAAGAATATCTCATGACACATGCAAACTATATAAGATTCAGTGTCCATAAATAAAGTTTCACTGGAGCATAGCCACACTGACATCTTTGCATATCGTTCATATCTGTCCATGTGATATGACAGCAGAGTTGAGTAGTTGCAATGCAGCTTGTATAGCCCGGAAAGCCTAAAATATTTACCATGTCACCCTACAGAAGTTTGCACAACCCTGCTCTAAATGGTATAGTCTGTGAATGTCCTTGCATAACTTACAAAGAGTTGCTGGCAGAAAATAAAGGTAATTCTTATTATATATGTTGAAACCCAACAGCAAATAAATCACAGTGTCTATCCCACACATTGACTCCTTTTTACTTCCTGTGCAATAAGACAAAATTGGCTAAAATGTCACTAGTCTCTAAAATAATAAATGCTATCATTCAGATAGTGGAAGGTGATTGCTTTCCATCTTCCCAACAAAAGAAGCCAGGAAAATGAGACTTAAATCAGTAAGAATTTAAGATACATCAAAAGAAGAATGTCCACACTGATAGGAAGAAAGTGACACCTGCGGATGAAAGAAGGTTGCCATCCATTTTCTCTGCATTACTATAACTTCCTGCCTCTCCAGCTCAGAGCATAAAATAAGGTCTCATTACCTAGAAAAGTCAAATAAATTTGGTTCCAAACATTAAGCATGAGACTTTCTGTTGCCTCTGACTTCTGAGCAGGGTTCTGGATGCAGGACAAAGATGAGGAGGACCCCCCACTAATTTGCCCTGATGCTGCCTACAGAGCTTGTCAGGCCTTCTAGGGAGACTGAAATTGATGCTCCTTGATGCAGCCTCCTCGGTGCCTGCCTCCTGGTTTGACTGCCTGTCAGCAAACTCCAACAAAGGGATGCAGAAGCCAGTCAGCCTCAGTCTGATGTGAACATTGCCACTTACTATATGGCTGATGGGAGGCTGATTAATGGCCCTCAAAGGGATCCAAGTCTTAATCACCAGACCTTGTGAATGTCACATTATAGACAAAAGGGACTTTCCAGATCTGATTAAGGGGACATAACTTGAGATAGGGGAGATTATCCTGGATTACCTGGGCGGGTCCTAAATGTAATCACAAGTGTCTTTATAAAAGAGAGGCAGAGAGAGAGAGAACTACAACAGAAGAAGGCAATGTGATAACTGAAGCAAGACACTTCACCACTGACTTCGAAGCTGAAAGGAGGGGTCATGAGCCAAGCAACGCAAAGAACGCAGCTGTAGAATGATGAGGACACATGGACACAAGGTGGGGGACAACACACACTGGGGTCTGTTGGGAGCGGGAGGATGGGGGAGGGAGAGCATCAGGAAGAATAGCTAATGGATGCTGGGCTTAATACCTAGGTGATAGGATGAACTGTGCAGCAAAACACCATGGCACACGCTTACCTATGTAACAAACCTGCACATCCTGCACATGTACCGCTGAACTTAAAATATTTTTTAAAGAATATTAAAAAATAGTTAATTTACACACACACACAAAAAAAAGAATGCAGCTCTAGAAGGTAGAAAAGCAGGAAAAGGTGTTCTATCCTGAAGGCTCTGGAGGAAACATGGCCCTGCCAGACCCTCAATTTCAAGCCCAGTGAAACTGATTTTGGAATCCGACCTCCAGAACGACAGGGAAATAAGTATGTGTTGTTTTCACCCACCTACTTTGTGGTAATTTGTTACAGCAGCCATAAGAAATGAGTACATACTCATCCTATGCCTCAGTTTTTTCACATGTAAAGATATGGATAACAATAGGACTTGCTACAGTAGGTTTCAGAGAGATTCAATAAATTCTTTTTTTTTTTTTTTTTTTTTTTTGAGATGGAGTCTCACTCTGTCGCCCATGCTGAAGTTCAGTGGTGCGATCTCAGCTCATTGCAACCTCCGCCTCCCGGGTTCAAGCGATTCTCCTGCCTCAGCCTCCTAAGTAGCTGGGATTACAGGTGCCTGCCACCATGACTGGATAATTTTTTGTATTTTTAGTAGAGAAGGGGTTTCACTATGTTGGCCAGGCTGGTCTTGAACGCCTGACCTTGTGATCCACCCGCCTCGGCCTCCCAAAGTGCTGGAATTACAGGTGTGAGCCAACACGCCCGGCCAATAAATTCTTATATAGAGAAGTAGTGGGAATAGGGGAAGGCAAGGGAGGCACACTCCTTGGATATAAAATTCAAGCAGATGTGAAAAACTCAGTAACCAAGACAGTATGTGAGTACACATTTTTTTTAAATCACAGTGCAAAAAATGTTACTGAACAAAATATCAAAATTATAAATAAAGACAGGAATAATGTAACTGATTTTTCCTTTTGTCTCAGACTCCAACACTGCTCAACATGGCACTTTCAGTGATTTTGTTGTTACTTAAAATTTTGCTACTTTGCTCACCATAGACTTTTTGTATTAATTCCTATTTTTTTAATATTGCATCAAAATAGTATTTTTCTTGATGACTTGAGTTTTTGGTATCCCCTTTTGTGTTGTGTCTGAGGCCTCACTGAACCCCACAAGGAGTATTGTGCCCAACACACACCAAGTACTTCAACAAATTTTAGCTCTTACTCCTACCCACATCTCCCAAGACCTCCACCAGGCTGTCCAAGAAGTCCAGCCTCACAATCACATAGCAGCAATAAGGGCAGATTTATCTAATTAGATGAGGCCAGCCCAATCAATTCCATTTTTATCATGGGGAACCTAATTCTCTGGCTAGCACCAGTGAATGCCAATCACGTCTATTCACTTTTGCTACAGCATGATTCATCAGTCTTAGAGGCTAGATCCTTAAACTAGGTTGAGGCTTTTCAACTGAGGCAAAGATGAGGAGAGACGAAAGATACCTTGAATTCCCAGCTCCTTCATGATTTTCTGATATTAGTCAGTGTGGCAAGTAATAATAACAAGAGATAACATTTCTTGAGTGCTTAGCGCACTGTTAAGGGCTTTATGAAACCAAGATTCTGGGAAGTTGGTACTACTATTTACTTCCGTTTTATTGACAATGAAAGTGAGACTTAAAGAGGTTAAATAATCCACCACTGCAGAATGAAACACTAAAGCTGATTTTTCTAGGTGTCTACATGTGCTCATTGGCCCCTCAGCTCTAAGAATTCTTCTTTTAGCCTTTTTCCAACTCTGCCCTTTGCCCAAGGGTCTGGCTCTTTCATTAATTCCTGCAGGGCTGTGTTAAGACTTCTATTTTTTTTTTTTACCAAACTCTATAGTTACAGTAAGGATAAAAGACCTTGTTTTCATCCCAGTAACCCCTTCTCATTAATTCAAGCCACCACCTCCCTTTGCCAGACCAATAACTGGAAGAATCTAGGAAACGTGGGGTCCATCAGAGCATCTCTTTTAGTACATCCCCTGCTTTCACTTTCTGGGAGAGGCTGATCAGTTTCCTTGACCTCCCGCTCCATTTTCTCCGAGTTCTGCAGCAATGTCTTTAGCCTGAACACAAACGCAGACACTTGGGCTCCCACTCAGTGAAAAATAGCAAGAAATTCCCAACATTCCCAGCGGTAGTTCAACATTCTGTAAACACTTGGCCTCGGTGTCAGAAGCATTGTTCACCTTGAGAGTGAACGGCTTCAAACATGGCACTTCTGAGACACTTTGTCACAACCCTCCTCACTTTCATTTTGTACCTGCCACTTTCACCTAAGTGCAATTGGCCTCAGCCATGCATCGAAGACCTCTTCCCAAGGCTGGAGTAACAATGTCGAGAACACTCTCAGTGTTGGATACTATATTATTTCTACCATGGGATGAACAGCCTTTAAGGAGATTGGTCACAATATACTGACCTATGCACAAATGATCAGACTTGGAGCCATGAAGCTATTCTTATGCCCAAGAAACCTGGTCACATTAGGCTGTTCACTCCTCCTGCTCTAGAGCCCCAGACAAGGGGCTTTCCACATAATGCCCTGTCCTAATATCTTAATAAAAATAAGAGTCATTAAAAACTCTTGGGAAGTTGCATACGTGTTCTCTTACCTCCTCTACAGGAAATGAGCTGAATCACGACCACCAAATTCAACCATTGAAAAGAATACACACTCTTTCAAAAATTTTTCTGTATTTCATCTTATTTTGGTTGTTTTTGTTTTTGTTGTTTGTTTGTTTTGAGACAGAGTTTCACTTTTTTTGCCCAGGCTGTAGTGCAGTGGCACAATCTCGGCTCACTGCAACCTCTGCCTCCCAGGTTCAAGTGATTCTCCTACCTCAGCCTCTCAAGTAGCTGGGATTACAGGTGCGCACCACCATGCTAGCTAATTTTTTGTTGTTGTTGTTGTTGTTGTTGTTGTTGTTGTAGTAGCAAAGACAGGTTTTCACCATGTTGGCCAGGCTGGTCTCAAATTCCTGACCTCAGATGATCCACCCTCCTCGGCTTCCCAAAGTGCTGGGATTACAGAAGTGAACCACCATGCTTGGCTGGTTGTTTTTTGCTTTGTTTTGTGCGGTTTTTCTTTGTTTTTTGTTTTGTTTGGCTTTTTTTTTCTTTTTGAGCTTGTATTCTCCTGGGATTTCAAAAAACATAACCTCAGGATATCTCTTCTCCCTTACCTTCCATACTTGTTGCTATGTTTATGTTGTGGGGGTGGCTTACTTGGTGCTGAAGTGTTGGGGTGATAAGGGCAGGGGAAGTCTCTGTGTCCCTAGTGGTGAATCCATCCAAGAGCCTTCAAGATGGCTGTCACTCTCTTCCACAGCGCTTCATTCAGGCTCAATGACTCAGGCTCTCTGCTGGTTCCCTGCCATACCTGAAGGCACAGAACTCATTCCATTGCTTGCTGTGGCTGGCTGGTAACTAGGAATTTCTGTTATCTATCTGTGGGCTACCTGTCTGGCCTTACATTATAGCCATTCTCTCTCTGGGAGCTTCTGCCTCATCAGGGCACCTTTCTCTCTCTGGCCACACAAATCAATGTGGGGTTTTGCATTTTTCCTACTGCGGACTATGCCCCAAAACCATTGTTCTAATCACTACAATCATTACTAACCATCTGGGTTCTTCATTTTCCCAGAATGGGAACCTTAAGGCCAATATTTTGTCATGTGAGTGGCTACAGAGAAGGCTGCCATCCTGCTGTCAGTGTCCGTGTTCCCCATTCCTTCGTGATATGTGTGACAAATTGCAAAGACAGCTGCAATTCCTCACCCCTTCCTGCCCATTTGCAATGTGTCTTCATAGCTCCTCCCATCAAAGCGAAAGTTTTTTCTCCACTCGAATCTGGGGTGCCCTTGCGACTTTCTTTGGTCAATTGAAAGTGGCAGAACTGATGCAATGCCTGTTGGGATACAGGCCTGAGGGAGCGTTGCACATCTGCCCACTCTTGAAATCTTGCAGCCACCATGTGAAGAAGCCAAGGTTAGCTCGCTGGATGATGGAGGCACAGGACCACGTTTCCTCATGGCCCCAGCCAACTCCTAGACAATCCCTAGGCATAGGAGGGAGGCCATGAACTGTAATGAAAACACACGAGCTAGCTCAGACACAGTCAACTAAGGCTGTCTCAGTTCAGCAGAACTCGGGCAACGGTAAATAATGTTTCTGTTAGGCACTCCATTTGGGAGCAGTTGGTCCTACAGAAAAGCTAGCTGATATTCTTCATAACATTTTATCTTTGCTTCAAATCCTCTGGAATTCCCTAAGGCATTACACTTTTGAAACAGTTACCTCTTCGTCTCTCCCCTTAGGCAATAAGCCTGGAGCCAATGATCTGATTGAATTACAGGCAGTGGAAGGTAAAAGATGAAATAAATTGAGAAAAAATAAGCAAACAAAACTTATCACACCTCAAATATTTTGCCAAGTACACTCTACCTGCCAGGGATTTAGGGCCACAGATTGTGAGAGTCCATCATTTTCAGTCTCATTACAGTTTTCTTCTGTAGCCCAAAGCATCTATAATTTGTTGAATTCCTCCTCTTCTGTGTGCACAGTCATGTAATCTGGTTATAGACACAGCCTCAGATATCAGTGAGTTTTGATCCTGAGTTACCATTCGATGAAATTTGGAAAGCTGCTCCTCCCCCAATATTTCCAAGGAGCACTCACATTGGCTGACCTAATCCAGCAGGTCTTTGGGGGTTAATTTTGTCAGGAAATGCCAGTATCTCAAATCCCTATTCACGCCTGCTGATTTTGACCCATAATTCTCCCCTCCAAAAGCAGACAGATACACACACACACACACACACATACACACACACACACACGCCACATACTTCCAGTATTACCCAGACTCTGTGCAGTTCAGAGTCAATAATTTTTACTCTGGTGGTTAGTCATACCAGCTTCTAGCATCACCATACCTTGAGCCCAGAACCAAATCTTCCCCACTAATATTCTTCAAGCTTGGACATAGTTTTCTCTCTTAACTCTCCAGAAGAACAAGAAAAGACTTAAAAGGAAGCCTCAGGAACCCCCAGGGTATTCACACCCTTATAGGAAATGGCTCAATCCCAGGCCCTACATTCAACCATTCATGGAATAGCTTTCTTTATTTTTAGTCCACAACTTAATTTTTTGAGCTGCTCAAAAAACAAAACCAAAGAAACAGTGTAGACTGTTCAACCATTCATAGTCCCATGTGGGAGACAATAAGTAAAATAAGTTAATGGAGGGAGGAGACAACTTCTAAAAGTCACCTTTACAACATAGACCAGATAAAAAATACTCAATTTACATGAGCAAACAGCAGAATCTGGATGGCAACAGATGGAACTGTCAAGGTTTTCTCCTAAGAATCATAGATAACTACTAGTCTTCCATTTACAGATCTTAAACGATCCCTTTAAAGAAGACATTCAGCTTCAAAAGATTGTAGGTTATTTTCTACAGGAACTTAAATTACCAGTAACTTCCACCCTAAAAAGGCAATTCTCTGTCTATATATTTGAAAATGTTATTTCTTCTTCCCCAGGCACCCCACTATGGCGTATATTTTTTCTCAGTCTTTGAATGTAAGATGCAGTTGTTTTTGCCTGGGATGACTGAGGGTTATTCTGCCTTTGAGCTATATATTAATTATTTTATTCTCTGGTTCCATAGTTCTGTGCCACACATAAAATATTGTCAGTGTTGACTTGTCACTGAAGAGGACAGCCCTACCAATTATAGAGAGAAGTAGTTCTCAGTCTCTTCACTTCTCCGTTTCTTCATTGAGAAGCAGAAAGTGAGAAATAATTGCTGAAAAAGTCCCGCAGGGGCAGTGTGGGACATACCTAGGACTTGAGAGTGGCACCATTATGATTCTTTTTTTTGAGACAGAGTCTCGCTCTGTTGCCCAGGCTGGAGTGCAGTGGCACTATCTCAGCTCACTGCAAGCTCCGCCTCTCAGGTTCACGCCATTCTCCTGCCTCAACCTCCCGAGTAGCTGGGACTACAGGCATGCATCACCATGCCCAGCTCATTTGTGTATTTTTTGTATTTTCAGTAGAGATGCGGTTTCACCATGTTGGCCAAGCTGGTCTCCAACTCCCAACTTCAGGTGATCCACCCACCTCGGCCTCCCAAAGTGCTGGGATTACAGATGTGAACCACCATGCCCAGCCACCATTATGATTCTTTATGGTTCTTACCCACTAAACAAAATTGCCTTCTTTCCTTGAACATGAAAGGGACAGAGCACCTTTAGGAAGGTTTATCTTCTTCCAGTCTCTTCAGAAAATAACACCTCACATTTCTCCTACTCCTAATCTTCAGTAAGTGGTGATGAGCCATTGCCCCTGCTACAACAAATTGCTACTTTAAAAAATTTACTTTCAAATTTAGACAGTTTCCACAAAGAAAGAAAGAACATTTTCATGCTAGATGCCTGATCTCCCAGAACACTATGCCCTTTTAGTGGAAAGGAAACCCAGCTGGTGTTCTAGAGAACAGAATCTTCACTGGTTCTGGTTGTTAAATTGCAAATCAAAATAAAATAAAAGATCTATATAAATAGACATTACAAATGATTAATGAACAGAGCCTAAAGGCAAGATACATCAATAGCTTGGGAAATGCCCAAGTTTCTGCTTTTCAGCATTGTTGGAAATACTATTAAGGACATTATGTTTCACTTTTCTTTTATCATTTGCTTAATAAAAATGCATGGTATGGCATTCCCATTTACTTTTCTACTCTGAGAACATTAAGTCAAAAGCATCTCCAGTTTCACCCATCACCTAAAGAGTTATTTATCTGTGACTTTTGAATATGGCATTACATGTTTTTATACATTATAGCATCTTCCTTGCAAAATGTACCTAAAAATATGACTCTAGGTTAAACAAATAATAATAGTCATCAGGGAAAAATGAACTGGTGCCAGGCGAGGAAGGAAAAGACCATCTCAAGCTGAGTCCTCAAAAGAAATGTGAAGCTAATGAGGCAGATACGTGCCGAGGGGGTGGGGGAGGCCACAAATGACAAGTGTGACAGAGAATATTTCTGTGTCAGTAGGATCTTTTCAGAGAAAGAAAGGGAAATAAGAAAAGTTTAAAACTTACAGCCAATCCCAGCACTTTAGGAGGCTGAGGTGGGTGGATCACAAGGTCAGGAGATCGAGACCAGCCTGGCTAACATGGTGAAACCCTGTTTCTACTAAAAATACAAAAATTAGCTGGGTGTGGTGGCACGTGCCTGTAATCCCAGCTACTCGGGAGGCTGAGGAAGAAGAATTGCTTGAACTTTGGAGGTGGAGGTTGCAGTGAGCCAAGATGGTGCCACTGCACTCCAGTCTGGGCGACAGAGCGAGTCTCCGTCTCAAAAAAAAAAAAAGAAAAAAAAAACCTAAGAGCCACATCTTTTTATGCATAATGTAGAACCAAAGAATTTGTTTTCATAGGAGAAATATTGATAATAAAATAAAAATTAAAAATGGATAATGTGGCAAAGATAGGACGCCAAGCAAAGGTTATCCTGGACACACAGAACATTTTAAGCAGCCTACTCCCATTCTCTCCCCAGCATGACTGTCAGTCTGCATAGAGTGACCTGAGAATTGAACCCAATAGATGCCTCGTGGCTTCTTGCAAAAGAGTCTTTCGTTATCTTTGCCTGTGATCTCTCTTCATATGGTAAAATCTATAATGGGTCAATATCATTCCATTCACCATGACAGCATCTTGGGCTCCTCTCCATAAGGAAAGATGGGATTGGTGGCTTTGTGGCTGACCCTTTATCGCAAGGATGTATCATGTGCTTCCTATGTAAAATGGGAAGAATTTTACCAATTATATGAATTATTATTACTGTAATCTCTCCCCATTTACCCCACTAAAGTCTTCTTTGCTTGGTAGTACATTAAGAGCCAGAATGTGATAACCTCTGCCCAGCTCCCTTGCTGTGAAAGGGCACTAAAATACTCAGGTCTGACTCTACTTTTTCTCAGGCTATCTGGGTTGGTCATTTTTATTCCTTCCATCCTACTTACCCATGTCATACTCTGGATATTTGAAAGAACTTCTGATCGTGAATGATGGAGAGATATTGTAGAACCTAAAATGGGCTGCCAATTTTTTCATTTCACAAGTATTTATTGAGAATTTTCTTTGTGCCTGGAATTGTGTTTGGGGCTGGAGACATAAACCTGAGGACTCAGGCAGCTCACTCTCAGGTGGAAGAGGCATCCTGGCTATAAATTATTGTGATAACAATGTGTTGGGTGCTTTTGGAGTTGTGAACTGTAGGCACTGCCTTCTCAGAGCTTCCAGATAACAGCAGAGGCAGCTACGAAGTTTGGACAGAGGGGTCACAGGTCTATCCAAACTTCCCTAGTCCGCTATAGTTACCCCTATTCTGTGCTCTTCATTGCTTTCTTTGAAGAGCACCCAGGCTCCCACCATCTGGAGGAGCAATAGGGGATGCCGTGGCACAGAGCTGCCCAGGCTGCCCTGCCTGCGGCCTGCTCTCTGCTGCCCCTGCAGGGCCTGTGGTAAATGGGCTCATTTATTCCCAGAAACATTTTCTTGAACCTAACAACATCCTCCATCATTTAAAAAGCAATTCCTGAATTCCCAGCTGCCACAGGAGGGAAGCAGAGACAGTAACCCTGAGCCAGAATCTCTCTACAGGGGCCCTGTGGCTCCCCACATCAGCCATGGGTGTGTGCTGACTTTTTTGCCTCGGGTATGGACAGGAGGTCTTCGACAAGGGACCAAGCTAATTTCATTCCTCCCCAAGGGGAAGCATTTTTCTGAACCCCACTAGCACCCTCTCTTTGGGCCCACGGATCTTCTAAAAAGTGAAAGCATTAAAAAAAAGAGAGAGAAAGACAGAGAGAGAGAATGCTGCTACACCAGTGTTTCCTGTTTTTTCAACTTAACAAGCCAACTGTGTGTGTCTCTTTCCTGCTTGAAAAAAAGAATAAAGAATACACCCAAGGGTGCAGATAGGGTGGGGTTGGAGGAGGCCAGCCTTCAGGGAGAGTACTGAGCACCTATGGGGGAATGTGTCCCCAGTTCAGAAAGGTTTTCCCTCAGTCTTCGCCCATCCATGGCAGCCCTTGAGGAAAGAACTCCATAGACCAAGCTGGTTAGCCAGACACTGCAGCTCTTTCTTCATTTTTTCCTGGTTGGTACCAGCCCAAGGAACACAGACCCTAGTGTTTCCTTCGCAATGTGCTCCCTATGTCCCAGACAATTCATTAGCATATTGGTTAGCAGTAATTTTTGCTCAGTAGTACATTAGAAAAGACCATGGAATATTGTTATTTCCAAAATTATTTTCTATTTTTCTTTTTTTTTCTTTTTTACTATTTTTTTATCTCTTCCTCCAATCAATCCCTCAAATTCCACCACCATCCACATTCTCCCAGGGCTCCTGATGATTCTGTTCAGCCCAACTCTCACCGCAGGCTTCAGAGGCTGTTTCCTCCCGATTTTCCAAATGAGGCAAAATTGGAACCTCATTTTTGTGAGCTTCAAGCTCACAACCAGCAGCAACTCAGCGCATGCTTCTGCGCACATGATGTGGATGTGCTTTTAATCTTTCTTGTACCTTTATAAGCAGATCCTCCCAGGCTTCTGCAGTGTAGGAGAACAGATATGGTTTTATTAAAAAATAGTATCTCAATTTCAATAGCTCTAAGTTCCCACCTGCTTGATGGCAGAGCTGAAGGGAGCCCCTCAGAGCCTCCTCTGCTATTCCAGGCATTCCATGGTGGCTTTGCAGGACAGCAAGGAGGAAATCTGCTCCTGGACTTTGATTTCAACCTCAACTGCTGTCCACTGTCTGTACCGAAGAAGGCACCTTGATGAGATATTACTCCGTGGCGTTCAGACCCTCTGAGAGAATAGGGGTCATGGATCTCTCCACTACAACTCTGGGTACCACTTGGTAGCCCCCCAAGGTCACAGGCCGCCTCAATAATACTAGGATTATGGTGTCAGTCACCTTTTCCACTTAAGCCCTGAAGTTGCTCTGCTCATGCCTGGATTCGCAAGTCCTTAGGCTTCTGACTTAACCTACTCCCTTACTAGGGTTGAGAATTGGCCCTGCCATACTCTAGAAAGGGAGTAGGACACAAGTGTCCCCACTCCTTCCATACCCTTATTTATTCTCTTCTTTCTCTTTTCTCCAGTTGCCTTTGTCCCTACAATGGGATGAATCGTGTCTTCTCAAAAGATATATCCAAAGCAATGTAAGTGCTCATCGACAGACAAATGAATAAAGAAAATGCGGTGCATATACCAAATGGAGTACTATTCAGCCATAAAAAAATGAGATCCTATCACTCATAACAACATAGATGGAACTGGAGGTTATTATGTTAAATGAAATAAGCCAGGCGTAGAAAGACAAACTTTGAATGTTGTCACTTATTTGTGAGAGCTAAAAATTTTTTAAAAATTGAGCTCGTAGAGATAGAGAGTAGAACGATGGTTACCAGAGACTGGCAAGGGTAGCTGGGGTAAGGAGTGGGGATGGTTAATGGGTATAAAAATATAATTAGAGAGAACGAATAAGATAAAGTATTTGATAGTACCATAGGCTGACTACAGTCAACAATATTTTACTGTACATTTGAAAATAACTAAGTATAATTGGATTGTCTGTAACACAAAGAAAGGACAAATGCTTGAGGCAATGGATACCCTATTTACCCGGATGTGATTGTTACACATTGCATACCTGTATCAAAATATCTCATATACCCCATAAATATGTATACATACTATGTACACACAAAAATTAAAAATCAATAATTTTTAAAGATATGTCCAATTCCTAACCTCCAATACACATGAATGTGACCATATGAAAATAGGTCTTTTGTAGGTCTTCACAGATATAGTTAAGGATCTTAGAATTAGATCATCCTGGATTTCAGTTGCACCCTAAATCCAATGACTGGTGCCCTTACAAGAGAAAGGAGAAAGAGATTTTAGACACATGAAGAAGGCCATATGAAGATGAAGACAGAGATTAGAGCAATGCTGAAGATGAAGACAGAGATTGGAGTGATGCTACCACAAGCAAGAAACACCAGGAGCCATCAGAAGCTGGAGGTGGCAAGGAAAGATTCTCCCCTAGAGCCCACAGAGGGAGTGCAGCCCTGAAGACACCTTGATTCAGGACTTCTGGCTTCTAGAACCATGAGAGAATGCATTTCTGTTGTTTTAAGCCATCAAGCTTACGGTACTATGTGGCAGTCCTATTCTCTCAGAGGGTGTGAAAGCAATATCACATCATGATGCCGTCTTCATTACAGGCAACGGACAGCAAGTGAGGTTGAAATCATAGTCCAGGAGCAAATTTCTTCCTTGCTGTCCAGCAAGGCCACCCTGGAATGCCTGAAATAGCAGAGGAGGTTTTGAGGGGCTCCCTTTAGTGCCACCAGCAAGCAGGTGGGAACTTAGAGCTCTTGAAAGGTAGATGCTAATTTTAATAAAATCTCATAAAAATATAGCTGTCATCCTACTCCTGAAGCCCCAACCTGTCCTTCTATTTATTTCAGCGAAAAAAATTAAAACTCAGGCAAATAGAAACTGGAGTAAAAGATGCTTCCTAACCCCTCTAGGCACAAACAACTTAGTCCTAGCTGAGCCCAGTCCCGGGTTCATCTGGTGTCTTTTCCTTGAAGACCATTTTGTTGACACTCCTTAAACTTAAGCACTATATTTCTTAGGGTTCTTCCTGCTAATCTTATAGACACTAGTTAGACAACATGTGAATAGGCTTAAAATTAATATACTTTAACTACCACTCACTTTACAACTCAATGCACTCTTCCCTGCTCACCAACAAGCAAAACAAGCCATCCATAAGTTGAGAATTGCAGAACCTACAGTTCCTGTAGTTTATGTCTCACTGCCCAAGATAAGTATCATTAGGTCTTTCCAGACTTCCTCACTCAGTATTCTAGTTGACGACAGGCCTCTGTTCTCAGGCCACTCTCTGGAACAAACACATATTTGAATTCCTTCCAACCAACCAAACAAACAAACAAAAATAATAACGTTCTGTCTCTCCACCATGTTCCTCCCTGAAGGAGGAATAGATAATATTACTCTCTCCCCCTTGCCATACGTAAGAGTCAATCTTCTTAAAAGAGAAATAATCTTTGGAGACTATGGTTAAAAGCATCCATTTTGGCCTTAGACAGACCTGTGTAAAGTCCCAGCTCCATAATTTAGCATGTTATTCTCTCCAGGTCTTGCTTCTTTCTTAACTAAAAGGGGAAGAGCCCCACAGTTATACTACAAGAATACAGCGAGATGAGGCAGTTGTAGAACTAAGTAAAGAGAAAGGACTGTTGATGACAAAAGGGTAATGAGTCTCTGTACAGCCCAGGAAAAGGATAAGGAGAGAAGGGTTTGGAGTTAAAGGAAACACATGAAGGACTCCTAGACCTCTAGATGCGCCAACAAGAGACTGTTGCTCAGGCATCAGGAATCAACAGAAGGTGACTGAACAGCCACTGATACAGGCCCTACCTGTAGCTTTTACATCCCTCTTCCATCATAGCACAAGCACCCATAACCCTAATTGGCAGTACCAGAGACACAGCAGGTACTCAGAGACGGCTTACTTCCTGTATCCAGAAAGCAGAGCACATGGTGTCCAAGGGCAGGGGAGATGTATCCATGACCAGATGTTCAGAGTGTATTTGGGAGAGAACCCAAAGGGGCACATTCAGAGTAGGCTATGATAACAGGAAGACTGCTCCTTAAAGCAGACCACACCCTGACGTCTCCTGGGTGGTGATGAGTGGGTTTGTATATGTGGGCTCCCTAGGAATTCTCAGTGTCCATATACAGTCCACAGTCATCATATTGATATAATTAGGTGCCCTATGTGAGATTACTCTTTTCTTCTTTAGCAACAGCAATTTTAGCATCTTTTTATGTGGACAGGGACAAAACATCACCTTGGGTCAGATCTCAAGAAGGCCCCTTGGGTCTCACAGATGAATGACAGGCAACCCCCAGAGCATATCATTTGCCTCTCAGTCTGCCAAAAGAGACCTCTAGCTATGCTTGATGTATGTAAAATATATTCTTTTATGTTAATTACACTTTCAAATATAACACAGTTTATTTAAAAGATGCGTAGTTTACATATATTGATATTTCTAGGCAGGTATGGAAAAGAGGAGATGGAATTTGTGATACACTATGAAATGGATCACCAAGGGAAAATTTTTACAAATAGAATGGATTGCGGTTCCTGAAGATAGTAATTCTTGCCTACTTGCTTCATGGGCTTGTTAAGAGGATGAAAATCAAAATGAGATCAGAGAAATGAAAACACGATCAAGATTTCAGAAATTGAAAATAACACTATCATCATTATTTTTAATTAAAGTCATTTATATGGGAACTACATACTTGAGCTGCAAACTCAGTGACCTGGCCCTCAGGTACACAGAAAAGTTCTAATTAAAATTTTAATAACCATCTTATTACAGGTAGAAGGTTTCTCAACAGTGAAAAAACAAATGGCCATAGTAGTTGGATTCTACTATTCCCAGGCTTCCCCATTCTAGGCCCTGTTCCCCCAAAACACTTTGAACACAAACACATTCACACACACACACCCGCACACTTCACAGGTGTCCAGGGGCATTCTTCTGTCTTATGAGAGCAGCCCTCAAGATAATGCCTTGGTTAGTTTAGAATATTTTTGTTTGTTTCTTTGTTTGGTTTGGCTTGGTTTTTTGAGACAGAGCTTCTCTCTTGTTGCCCAGGCTGGAGTGCAATGGCGTGATCACGGCTCATTGCAACCTCCACCTCCTGGGTTCAAGTGATTCTCCTGCCTCAGCCTCCCAAGTAGCTGAGATTACAGGGGCCCACCACCATGCCCAGCTAATTTTTTTGTACCTTAGTAGAGATGGGGTTTCACCATGTTGGTCAGGCTGGTCTCAAACTCCTGACCTCAGGTAATCCACCTGCCTCGGCCTCCCAAAGGAGTTTAGAATCTTTACAACAAAAAAAGAGAAAACTTTTTGTCTTCTTCTTAGAATCTCTTTGAATAAATTTTTGAAAGTATTCTTTTATCTGTTTCTCAAACTAGCAGAGATCATCCTATTTTACCTTTCCTTTCAATTGATTTCTTTAAAAAAACAAAGCCCCCCCCCCACAAAAAAATTCATGAATGATGAAAAAAGGCACCATGATGTGGTTGTTGTGCATGGACCAGCCTGTCAGCAATGACCACAGCTCACCTGAGAGTAAGATTACAAAATCACAAACAGAAAATGACTTTTATAATCAGCCTCCAAAGCTAATGCGCAATATATGGTACTTTCTGCTAAAGCTCCTGGAAATCTTCCCACATGCTGTGCATCTGCATTTGCAGACCCACTACCAGGAGCTAAATTTATCTGCTGTTTAGCGTTTTATTGGATTTAAAAGAGCTAAGCAGAGAGTTTTAAATCTAGGGGGGCTATTTGATGAAATAAAAACTGGTGAAAACAAGGACAACAGCAGAGAGGAGAATGGACAAGAGGGTTTTACAGATCCTCCATCTTCCTAAATGTCCATCCCTTCCAGACTTCTCCCTTCAGTTTTTGTGCACCTACTCTGAACTCGACATGTGTCAGATACTGAGGGCATATGGAAATATGATAAACCAGATTTCCACACTTTAGGGAACTTAGAATCTATTTGAAGAAGTAAGACTAGCACAGGAACAATTAGTTCTCAAAATATATCAGTTAAATGAAGAATTTGGTGAATTTTAAGTGCCTTAAAATATCACCAAAAGGAAGCTCAGTGTGAACTCCCAGAGTAATCTGGCAAAGTACAAGATGAAGTGAGGGACATCAGATGAGTCTTGAAAATTGGGAAGCAGGCTGGGCACAGCGGCTCAGGCCTGTAATCCCAGCACTTTGGGAGGCCGAGGCGGACGGATCACCTGAGGTCGGGAGTTCGAGACCAGCCTGGCCAACATGGAGAAACCTCGTCTTTACTAAAAATACAAAAATTAGCTGGGTGTGGTGGTGGTAGCCTGTAATCCCAGCTACTCTGGAGGCTGAGGCAGGGAGAATTTCTTGAACCCAGGAGGCAGAGGTTGCAGTGAGCCAAGATCGTGCCACTGTACTCCAGCCTGGGCAATAGAGCGAGGCTCTGTCTAAATAAATAAATAAAGTACTGTTATAACTGTAAGTTTATTTCAAATACTAAGGCAATAACTATTTTATTTCCATTTTAAATTTCAGGTACCAAGCATTAAAAAAAGTTTTGTGACTTAACCAAGATCACAGCTAGTTATTGCCAATGGGACCCAGGTCTCCTGACAACTAGACAAACTCATTCCACTAGACCTTACTGACTTGCAGTAATTTTTTTGCCCTAAAATGGAAATTCTTATTTTGACATTCATTCAACTGAAGAAATATATAGATATACAGGTGGCCTTATATTTAAGTGTAGGATGCTCCACTGTCTTTTCCAAAACTCAAGCCATATTTCTCATTTCCTTTATTTATTTATTTGTTTATTTATTTATTTATTTATTTATTCTTTCATTCATTTCACAGATGTATTGAGCTACGGCTACATGCCTGACCTGGTTCTAATTTCTGGGGATAGAAATGATCCTCTCTTAACAGAACTGGCATTAAACAAATAATTACAATTCCTACCAAGTGGGAAAATATAGGGTCCGATAGGGAGTAAAGGGAGTTCAGAAAAGTCCTATCAAGAAAGTCACCTTTAAGATGTAAAGGATGCCCAGTAGTTAAGTGATAAATAGGGACGACACCTATGTTTCTGCAAGACAACACAGTATGTTCAGGAAACTGAAGGAAGACTTGATGGCTACACCAAGTGAACAAAAAGCAGAGCATGTGAAGAAGGTGGACAGTTTGGTGGGGCGGGAATACTGAGTGTGCCACACTGCTAATTGCCACGGAGGTCAGGAGATGTATGATCAGAATTGAGTTTTCAAAGAAAATTACTCTACTTCTGCATGGTCTCCTTTACAGAAGGGAGTGGGTTAAAATGGTCACCAGGAGTCTAATTATTAGGCCATTGCAAGTCATCTGGGAGAGAAGCAGTGGTAGCATGGAGTAAGATTGTGGCAGTGGGAACAAAAACAAGTGGATGTATGGCAGAGCTGTCTAGAAGGCAAAGCCAACAACAGTGGTGTTTGGCTGCAAGAGAAAGAGAGGGAATGGTCAAGGGTAACAATCCAGATGATTGACAAGTGGGAGGATGGTGATTACCAATCCCTGAAACAAGAGTAACTAGAAAAAGAGCAGTTTTTGAAGGGGAAAGGAGAAGAGAAGAAAATGAATCAAGTTTGGAATGGGTTAAATTTGAGTTATCTGGAAACATTCTAAATGGAAGTGTGAAATAGACAATTGGATATTCTAGCCTGGTACTCCAGAGAGAGGCCTGGGTTAAGGATAAAGTTGTAGAAACCATAAGCATGGGAGTGCATGAGACCTTAGAGGAAAGCATGTGGGGTGAGAGGACAAGAGTGCTTAGAAAAGACTCCCCAGGGAATCCAATAGCCAAGGGTTATGTAGAGATGAGTGACAGCAAAGGACACTGAGAAACCATCACAATAGGAGAAAAATTAAGGCTAGGATGATACCATGGATGCTGATAATAGCATAGGCACATTAATGACAAGCTTTCTTAAGTCATCATGAAAACATCTGTATTGGTCCATTTTCACACTGCTATAAAGAACTTCCCTGAGACTGGGTAATTTATAAAGGAAAGAGGTTTAATCGACTCACAATTCCACATGGCTGGGGAGGCCTCAGGAAACATACAATCATAACAGAAGGTGAAGTAGGCACCTCTTCACAGGGCAAAAAATCTCACCCAGAAGTATAATAACCACGGCATTCTGATCTCTTAATTTTTTAAGTACTGGCAAAATGTACAGGATTCATTGCAAGACACTGAAAGAAAATTTAACCCTATGTCTAAAAAAAAATAGGGGGATTGCAAGTAACCCTCTATGACTCTGAAGTTGATCATTGAGTTTCATCATTGTTGACATCCTTTGTTTCTTTGCTTGCTAACTTTTGGCAATTTTATTCAACAAGGTAAATTGTCTCAGTGTGTGATTCCAGTGAAATCCTTTTCCTCCTTGGAACAGTTTTTTTAAAAAATATCAGCAAAAGAGAAGAGTAAAACTGTTATAATTTTTTTTCAAAAAAAAATTATCTCTGGTTTTTATGTTTTCATATGAACCCTGGGAGGGAAATCTGTCTTCTTGCCAATGGGATAGTATAATATTGGTGTGACCATTGGCAGTGTTGTCTATTGCTTCATTTGCCATCAGGGTTGATTTGGCTAATCAGGTTGACTAATCCTTATTTCCCTTCCCTGTGTATTTTAACAGAACTAGTGGGCTTAGATGGACAATCTTTCCAGGAAAAGGAGGTTGGTTCTTCTGAAACAAGTAAATCAGAAAGTAAACCTCCAGATAATTCCTACATTTTGCACTTGTTGACAGAGGAGGTTCTGCCCTAACATGAGTTATCATGGGACTCTTCTTCTCTTTCTTTCCTGTCTCAATCATGGGTTTGAATTCAAATATCAAAATCCTAGTATTTCTGTATAACATTTTTATTGTGTAGTCAAGAATGTCCCACTCCACGTAGACATAGAGCTTTGTGAGGCAGTATTGGGTTCCTAATGTTACTTCAAATGTTCTGTTGCCCCGGGTCACTTCAATTTAGCAAGTATCATTTAATGAGCTTCTACTGGATACAAAGCACAGGGAAGAATTCTGTAAATGATATGAAGATGTATAAAGATTGAAGGGTAGAGAAAAGCCCCAGAAAGATGTATAAGCACTTAGAGCTCTTGAATCAAACCCTGTCTCTTTGGACTTTCAAAAACTTCTGAACAATGGCAGGAATCATTGCTAAGTTATGAAAACTCTGGGCCATGACCCCAAATCCACAGAAGGTTGGAATTTACCGCCACAAAAAATGCAATGCGAGCAGAGTGGGGAGGAGACACTAATGGTTAAAACCCGGAAACACATAGAGCTAAAAGTCATGCTCATAGTCATTGTATGTTCACTGTGTACCAGAAATCATACTAAGTGCTTTATATAAATAATTGCATTTTGATCTTACAAATAGCCCTGTGAGTATGTATTATTATTTTCATCCCACTTTGTAGATGAGGAAATTTTAAAGTTTAGGTGTTAAATAAATTATCCAAAGTCACAAAAATCAGTAAGTGGTAGAGCCTGGAATTGAACCCAGAGCCTAGATTCTAAGCCACTACACACAATGAAGACTGTCTACCTGGTCTACCTCTTTCTTTCCAGCAACCTCACTCCCAGCCCTACCCCAGACCACTAGCCAGTTACAGTAGACACAGTGCCTATGGCCCACAGAACATTAGGAATCCACAAAAATATTTTAATTTTATTTAAGTCAGAAGAAAAATATTAATATAATAACAATAAATATATGATAATAAATCCAGCCTGAATTGTGTTCATCTTTATATCAACATAATCATAAAACATAATATTAGCTTAGTTATTTTTATGAAAAAAGGGCGAAAGTGCCCACTCGGGGCCCAGAAAAGTCAGAATTTGGCAGATACCATCTTCTTGACAGAGCAATAGAAACTTCACGCTCTCCCTTTCCAAGCCCCTTCACTGGAGCTAATTTTTCCTCTTCAGTATAATAAAATAACAATAACCAACACTTCTATAGCTTCTACAATGTGCCAGGAATGTATATATGAGTTTTATATGCATTCTTCACAAACCCCTGTGAAGAAGCTGTTACTATTGTTAGCAGCAGAAAGCATCTGAGCTGCACGGTACCAAAGTAGGTTAGCAGTGGCAAATCCAGGAGGGCCTGCAGCAACCTGTTGCCTCCTCAGAAGAAAGAATTTGAATGAGGGGCGGAAGGCAGAAGGAGAGAAAGAGGCAAGTTTAGAGCAGGGGAGAAAGTTTATTAAAACGTTTGGATAAGGAACAAAAGAAAGTAAAGTACACTTGGAAGAGGGCCAAGCGGGCAACTTGAGAGATCAAATGCCCTGTTTAACCTTTGACATAGGGTTTTATAAGTTGAAATACTTGCGGGGTCTTGCATTTCTTCTCCCCTGATTCATCCCCTGGGGTGGGCTGTCTGCATGCACAGCAGCCTGCTAGCACTTGGGAGGGGCCGCAAGTGCAGTGCTTACTGGAGTTGTAAACATGCTCACTTGAGGAGTTCTTCTTCCCTTACCAGCTGAATGTTCTAGAAGGAACATTCTAGGAATATTCTGCCTCTTAATGTGCATGCTTGAGCCCACTTGCCCAGCTCCTGAGATCTTACTGGGAAGCTGCTGATCGCCAGTTTCAGGCGTTTCTATCTATTGGGAGACAGCCTTTCTTGGTGCCAGCTGTGACCAATTACTATTTTACAGAGACAGTTAACAACCACCTGACCATACCTGATAGTCACCTGACATTCCTGATGGGCACAGAGGAGCCCTCTCCTGCCCTGCTCATGCCTGACTAGCTAGCTAGCTACTGTAATATTATTAGCTCCATGTTATTTGTATTATTATTATTATTGGCTCCATTTTAGCAAGAGTATTTAATATTTCCTTGAATCACATCCCACCCACATTAAAATACCAAGAATCCCTTCAAGATGTGTCCCTGGCCCAATCCTCCACAATGGCTTACCTCGTGCAGGCATGCAATCATTCACATATTCATTCCCTTAACATGCCTATCTTAAGAAAGGTGCTCTATAAGCCTCTGTAAATATGAGAAGTGAAAAATAAAGTGTCTCCATCTACAACTTGCTAACATTCTCACCCTAAGATTGTGATTTAAAATACATCTCCTGTAGATTCAGCCATGTTATCTGTGCAGTATCTGGGACTAGGTTTTGGTTTGCTAGACTTTGGTTGGTGGTCTTTCGGTGTTTGTGTGTTTGTCAGGAGAGGTGTGAGATTATGGTGCAGAAATTACCTTCACTTTTGCCAATGCATAGAGTACAAACAGCCCTCTTCCAGAAGTATCTATGCTGTTTATAGAGAGTTAATAGGAGCGCACCCCAGAGGATTCATTTAAACACAACTCACTTTGTTAAACTTTTTAAATGGAACTGATATCAGCAATAATACCAACGTAAAGCATTATTTCAGCCTTTTGCACGACATAAAAACCACCTCGTCTTTTTTCACAAAATCGTTCCCTCTGTCACTAACAGCATTCAAGATTAGATCAGTTTGACTGTCAACTATTTTTACTTTTCAAGCACGGATCAACGGCACACTCTGCCTGATATCATTAAGATAACCTGAGGATAACTAGCCATACATCGACAAAGGGAGAGATTCATTATTGTGATTAAATAAACCAAGCTGATTATTATAATTCCAATTATAATTCTCCCCCACCACACAGCTCCCTGTTACTAAAACATTCTCTCCCAGAAATAAATACATTGCCATACATCTCATTTCTTTTTTTGACTTTTTAAGTTTTGCTTTTGAAACCTCAACACTCTTCTTTGGGTAAATTAAGTAGTTCAATGAGTAGGTCCCTCATTATTACTTTAAATAATCAAGAGTTCCAACCTGATTTCTACATTTTTATATTGTCTCTAGTTAAATACTACTTGAATGAATGAGAGTGGTCTCTTTTTCCATAACAATGCAATTTTAAATGTTTCAATATTATTTGCAGGAAACTTTTACCTTCCCAGCTGACTGATTATCATATTTAACAAAGCCTTTTTTGTGTGAGAGTGAACAGCCCAGCAATTGCCATCATTTGCATGCACACTAAAACTAGCGCTGGGAATGTGACCTTCATTTAGGCGTTGAATAATGTTCTCTAAGCTTTATCCATCCTGCCTGCTAATCACCACAGCTACAACACAGTCCCGTGTTGGGCAACTGAATTGTTTTTGCAAACAAAAAGTAAATTGTCTATTAGCGTGTCCGCACATTTCCTTGTCTCAGAGAACTAACATAAGGAAAGGTCATTGAAGGAAACAGACAGGGTTCCAGTTAAATGTTATTGGTGGGTAGGGGGATAGAGTCCAGTGATAAAGAAAACTATTAACCTTGTTTTTTTCCTCTTTGTTTGTGCCTTTGTTTGGGAAATAGGTCTATAATAAGAGATTAAAACTCCCCACCAAAAGCAAAGTAAGGGCCTGCTAAATCGATTTTTATATGTTAAAAAAAAAAGGTAGATCTACATTGCTGATATGGAAAAAAATGAAGATACTGAGTTATAATGCATAAATCTGGAGCTATTATCATGAGTCCAGATGGAGTATTTTAGACATTCTAAGGAGCTCCTAAAAGGCACAGGAAAGAGATGAAATTTCTTATAATTGAAATAAATCCTTTTGCATGATTACAAGGCAGATCTTAGGCTACTCACAAGAAATGAAACTTAAAAGGAGAGGTTGGTAAGGGTGAGGAGATTCTAGGCCATTGAACTCAAAAAGCACGTGTCCCGCAGCAGCTGCCATTAAATAAATATTCTAGATCTATAACGGTTCTATCCCTGGTGACTATTTGCATGGTAAATGGATAAAAGCACAGTTTTAGAATCTCTTACTTATGTAGATTAGAAGGGAAAGAATAATTCATAGTTCTTTCCTGCCCAGAGGTTTACACACTCCACTCCAAAAAGGAAAATGATATGTCATCAGCAAATATACAACAAGGAACCACTTAAAATTCTGGTTTCATTAATCATCATATGCATTTGCTTTTCTATCCCAGTTCTTTGCAAACTTCAGTGCATACACACACATTAAAAAGATATATAAATATGTTTGTGTAGTTATTTATGTAGAATATATATATTTAGCCTGTGTGTGGCTGGTAGGCTCAACTGATTAAAGTCCTGTTCTAATGAGGCTAGGTCAGAATTTCTCTGACTCTGCTTTCTGGCCAGGAATAGCAATCTGATTTCTGATTAGCCAAGTTCTAAAGGCACACAGTGAGTCCCTAGGTGGAGCAGGCAAGAAACTGTTGGAAGAACAAGACTTCCGCATGATGGAAAGAAAAAAGACCAAGTGACAAGACCTGCCGGAGGGAAGCTGGAAAGTCTGTTTGGACAGGTAACATTTTCATTTGCCAGTATGTCTATTCAGGGCATAAAGTATAACTTAAATAACTAACTTACAGCTTTGGTCACTAAAGAAAAACCAGAAGAAAATTGCATAGACACTATCGCGGGTCATCTCCCTCTGGAATTTTAGAAGGTAGGTTGGTTGGATTTTCAGATTAGAAAGTCCATGGCTCAGGAGAATCAAAGAGGTCCAGGTGGAGAAGAAGAAAGGTGCAGGCTGGACTGTCGCTGGGCTTTACCAGATGAGGTGAGATCATAGGGTGATAATTTGTGCTTCTTCATGGTACCGTCAAGTTTACCAGAGAGGAGCGCAAGAGGGATCTGGGGAAGAAGTCATAGCCAGGAGCAAAGGCTGTCCCTTGTATAAAATTTCTCTAGAACCCTAGAATAGCTACAGGACAAGGTAGGAGTCCAGCAGAAGAAAGGCAAAGAGAAAGTCAGCTATGTTTGGCCGGGCGCAGTGGCTCACGCTTGTAATCCCAGCACTTTGGAAGGCCGAGGCAGGCGGATCACAAGGTCAGGAGATCGAGACCACGGTGAAACCCTATCTCTTCTAAAAACACAAAAAATTAGCCGGGCGTGGTGGCAGGCACCTGTAGTCCCAGCTACTCGGAGAGGCTGAGGCAGGAGAATGGCATGAACCCGGGAGGCGGAGCTTGCAGTGAGCCGAGATCGCGACACTGCACTCCAGCCTGGGCGACAGAGCCAGACTCCATCTTAAAAAAAAAAAAAAGAAAGTCAGCTATGTTTGGTATGACACCACTAACAACATCTCTGTAAATGTATCAGTGGAAATGAGCCACACCCTGGAAGTCTCTGGAGATCACAGGTGATATGGTTTGGCTGTGTCCCCACCCAAATCTCACCTGGAATTGTAGCCCCCATAATTCCCAGGTGTTGTGGGAGGGACCTGGTGGGAGATAATTGAATCTTGGGAGCAGTTTCCCCCATACTTTTCTTGTGGTAGTGAATAAGTCTCACAAGATCTGATGGTTTGATAAGGGGTTTCCCTTTCCACTTGGCTCTCATTGTCTCTTGTCTGCTGCCATGGAAGACAGACCTTTCACCTTCCACCATGATTGTGAGGCCTCCCCAGCCACATGGAACTGTAAGTCCATTAAACCTCTCTTTCTTTATAGGTTATCCAGTCTCGGGTATGTCTATCAGCAGCATAAAAACGGACTAATACAACAGGGGACTGCATTATCTTCAGTGGGGTCTTCAAAGATAAAAGGCTATGAAAACCTGAGAGTTGAGTATGGCAAAAGTAGATAAACCAAAGAAGTTTTTCCAAAAGATCCACCAAATCAAGAAGAGCTTGGAGGATTTGGGGAACCCGAAGCCAAAGAAGCAGTCAGTATTCAAAGACCCAGTTGTGACTTAAGATACCATCACTAATTCCAGCAACACTCCACAAAAGTCTACTAATAAAACTGGTCTTCAGTGCTTGCAGATCCCATGGTAATTTCTGGTGACAAAAAATTCTGCCAAGCATTTTGATAGCTAAAAGGAATAGCAATATGTCATTTAGGAACTTGCTACATCCAGAATGGTCTCCTACAGTTGAAGGTCAGCTGCTAAGAGGCATAGATAATTTAACTGCCTTCTTGTCTTGATCAAGGAACTGGTAACATCAATTACAAAGGCTCCTGTACAGTCTGAGTGAACACATCGAGGCCAAGAAATTTGCCTTCATGTTTGTTAAGCTTGGGTCTACACATTAGGAAAGTCATTAATGGATTGTTAGCATCTGCTGAGGAGTTCCTCAATGCCTTTCACAAGAGCAACTTCATCCGCAAGCTATACTGAGTCAATGCCAAGGTGGTAGGTTAAGTAAAACTTGAAGAGGTGATAATGATTGGTACAAAACCAGGAACTCACCAGTATGTCATCCCACCAGCCTCAACATGCAGCCACTTGTGAGCCGTGAAGGAGAGAACGAAAGAGGGGTAAGTAGTAGATAGGATTCCAACATTACAGAACAGGGCAGCAGAAGCAGCAGCATTGGAAATCTAACTCCACTTCTGATGTTAAAAGGCCTAGACATAAAATATGGGGAGTTGTTCTTCCATAATAAAAGAAAAATCCAAATAATTGAATAAGGCAACTAAGTAAAGCAATTAAATGTGATGCTTCAGGATAGACATCAAGGCCATTAATAGCAATTAATGTCTTCTGTTTGTAGTATTATGCAAGGGGCACTGTAATTTCCACATAGTAAAATGATCTATTTTTCACTTCATTAATCAGAACACATGATCCTTGTGATCAAAAAAAGTGGCCTCATTTTACTTCCCGACCAAGATTTAACTGCTAGTGCTTACAATGAGGTCTCATTTTCTCAAGACTTTATCACAGTTAAAATACATACTACAGCCCATTAGTCAGTAGGCTATGGATTATTATAATAAATACTTAAAACCACTTATCAAAATAAAGAGCCAAAGCACACTCTGCCATGCAGTGGGCCCAGTTTTTTAATCAGAGTCTCTCACTTGCTAATTGGAAGTACTCAGAACTCCAAATGACTTGTCTTATCATTGGTGAGAATTAAAAAGGTTTTATACACTGGAGATATTTTAGCACTTTTCCCAACTAGGTCACCCTCATTACCTTAGCTTTGAAGCTTCTCTTACATTTTCTTTCTTATACGTCAGTTCAAGAAACAGGCTTTCAGAGACAAGTACACTGACCCTCTCAGCCAACGATCCACCAAGTGACTATTCCACACGTAGGCAGCTGTACACATAGCCACTTGCCAGGGGGGAAAGAAAATCAATTTATTCCGGAAGACTATTGAAGCTATTTTATTTTGCTTATTTTTACAATGTACCAGGCTCCTGCCTGAAAAGCAGGCTGGCTTATTTTGTGTGTTTATTTATAGGGTGCACTTATAGTATTTATTTATATACTTATTTATAACAGTGTATTAAACTGATATCAGACCGATTAGAAGGAGTGATGGCAAATACATTCGCTTGTTTCTTTGTTTTTAAAATTGTGCTGGAATGGTAATGAGGTTGGGAAAATATCATTACCTCCAGAATACTGGACTGTGCATCTGCCTAGGATCTTTCTCTGAGTCCCAGGAAACAATGGCAGCCAACAGTGAATAGATGAAGGGCCACCTGATAGAGGAAGAGATAATGAGGACCCCTGAGAGGGGATAGGAGCACAAAGGGGGCCAGTGAACAGCAATCCGCTTGAGGAAAATATTTATTTCGTCTGAAGTCAAAAGGGGGAAACTGAATAGATCTTAGCAGCCACAAATGGTCAAGGGAGCCTATAAACCAGATCATTAGAGAGTGTGCGTAACCCCTCAAACACAGTGACTTCTCCTGCCTTGGGAGGCCCCTGAAGGCCTCTGGTTGGTAAGTGCAGGGATAAAGACACCAAAGCTGGCTAGGCATGGTGGCTCACGCCTGTAATCCCAGCACTTTGGGAGGCCAAGGCGGGTGGATCACGAGGTCCAGAGATCAAGGCCATCCTGGCCAACATGGTGAAACACTGTCTCTACTAAAAATACAAGAATTAGTCGGGCATGGTGGCGCCAACTGTAGTTCCAGCTACTCAGGAGGCAGAGGCAGGAGAATCGCTTGAACCCGGGAAGTGGAGGTTGCAGTGAGCTGAGATTGCGCCACTGCACTCCAGTCTGGGGACAAAGCGAGAATCCATCTCAAAAAAAAAAAAAAAAGACATCAAAGCTAACTCTTCACTTTCAACAAGCTTTCCATTTGAAGTTCTAAAGAGCCTCTAACCTCCCAGAACCCACCATCTGCCGGGTCTTTTGAATGAGGTCAAAGGTAGCCCACTCTGTGGGCTGAGATAATTGCTTCTTCAGGCTTAATTAGGACAGTTGTTTCATTATCAGCCAAGCTCCTTTTATACATTCAGCCCACATGAACTGAGTCTGAAGAGTCATCTCAGAAACCAAGCCAGGGCAGGAAAACCCAAATACCGCTCAGCAATATTCCTGTTTTTAGAAATGTTGACAATGAAAGACAAAGTCTTGAGTTTTATGTAGAAAACAGTAAAACATAAACTCATACAGTTAAAAGAATATAGTAAATGAAAGAAATACTCAAGGAAAGAATTTGGAAACATTTTCATTCTTTCGTTTGAGCATGAATATATGTAAATTCCTCCTTGTTGACTAATCTGAAGTTACTATATTCCTAACCACCCTTGTGAAATTGCCCATTTATGGATACCCTTCGCCATCACATTCCACATGGAGCAACTGCAGTTATAAAAAGGACAAATAAAAGGGGAAGCAGGCTGGTGGCTCACATCTGTAATCCCAGCACTTTGAGAGGCCAAGGCAGGCAAGATCACTCGAGCTCAGGAGTTTTAGACCAGCCTGGGCAACACGGCGAAATCCCGTCTCTACAGAAAAATACAAAAATTAGCCAGGCTTGATGGTGCATGCCTGTAGTCCCAGTTACTTGGGAGGCTGAGGTGGAAGAATCACTTGAGCCCAGGAGTTTGAGACTGCAGTGAGCTGTGATCATTCCACGGCACTCCAGCCTGGGTGACACAGTGAGACCCTGTCTCAAAAAAAAAAAAAGGCGGGGGGGGAAGCAGCTATTGTCACTACAGAATCAAAACAGAGTTAGAAATTGTCAACAGAACACTGCCTGCGGGAGTGAGAAATATGTAACCTTCCATCCTTTTGTGTCTGTCCTCTGATTACTCTTGTCTGTAATTGTGCGTTGGTCTTATGCGTTAAGTTTGGTTACAGAGTTTTTGCTATGATTCCACATCTGTTGTGACTTAAGAGACCCAGGAAAGAGGACATTTCAGCATCAAACTTTAATCCAGCATATTAGCTTGATGCAAATGTAACTGCAGTTTTGCCATTACTTTTGCCATTATTTTAGTGGCAAAACCGCAATTACTTTTGCACCAACCTAATAGTAAGTACTCTCACAGAGTTTCTTCCTTTTTCCTCAAAATTGTCCTTCTCTTCACTCTACAAAGCCAAAGACTAGTTCTTATATTTTTATTGCTAATAATTTGTTGCCGCCAAAATCTACTGGGACTTTCTCATATTCCTCATCACTCTTGACTTACTCACCTGGATAGGAATGAGGTGAGTTCATATCTCTGTCCCCACAACATTTTTTATATATTTCTGTGAAAACCCTCTGTTATCCGTGTGCTTTAGCAGGCTTTTTTATTTTCCTTCATCTCTCCTCCATGAAGCTATAAGCATCTTGATGACCGAGATTCCGATATAAAAGCAAAACACAGTGCCTGGAACATAGTAGGAGCTTACTAAGTTTATATTGAATGAATAAAAAAATAAGTTGCAAAATATGGAAGGTCAGAATCTGATTGCTCTCTCTTCCTTCACTTAGATGTCTTTCCTACTTCTAGCAACTGGCCGTTGGAGACAGTGGTTTGATTATGCAACTATATTTATTATCTCTGTCATTACCAATATATTTGAATTCATCCATTTCTTCACTCATTAAAGTACAGAAACTTGGCCAAGTGCGGTGCCTCACACTTCTAATCCCAGCACTTTGGGAGGCCGAGGCAGGTGGATCACAAGGTCAAGAGATCGAGACCATCCTGGCCAACATGGTGAAACCCCGGCTCTACTAAAAATACAAAAATTAGCCGGGTGTGTTGGCACATGCCTGTAGTCCCAGCTACTCATGAGGCTGAGCAGGAGAGTCTCTTGAACCCAGGAGATGGAGACTGCAGTGAGCTGAGATTGCGCCACTGCACTCCAGCCTGGCAACAGAGTGACACTCCATCTCAAAAAATATATATATGGAAATTCAGAATTATGTGTCTTTAAGGATTGTTGCAACTAACACATACCTTAGCTGGTCAAACTCTCCTCTTTCAAGGTAAAGAAAACAAAATCTGCATGACTGCATTCTTCTTAATAGTGTAAAAACTTGGAGATTAGGGAAAACTTTAGGAGTGGAAATGTGACTGGGAAAATGGAAGTTGTTTATTCACATTGGTTGATCTCTAAAGCTAGAATATCTGGATTTCCAGCTCCATCACTTCGGCAAGTTACGTAATCCCAGTTTTTCACATTGCTAAAATGGAAACAAAAATAGACTCAACCCAACGGGGCTCTTATAGAGTTCAACGAAATAAAGTGTGTTCAGGGCTGGCAACTGCTGAGCTCCCCTCTACTCCATATTAGGTCTTTTTACTGCTGTTATGGAGCTGTATCAGTATTCCTCACATCAGTCAGAGAAGGCCCATCCAAAGAGACACAAAGGGGTGTAAACCCAAGTGTATTCTTCATCTCGCCATACAAGCATGAACACCCACTGGCTACTCTCCTTTCGCTACCTAGAAAAACTTTCCATCCATAATGCAAACTGCATCGTAAACTCCAGGAAACACCAGCTTTCATCACATAGGTAATTTAAGCATAGCTATAACCTCCATTGCTTAAGTTCTATCTCTGTCTGTGGGTCTCCCAGTCTACCATTCTGGCCCATGTCATAACAATAGCTACCAATAACACTAATATTTATTAAGTGCTTATAATGCACCTTATGAGTTTTCACTCATTTAGTCCTCAAAACAACCCATTAAAAAGATGATTATTATATCATCTTTTTACTAATCTATTCTTCAAATTATGAAACAAAAGCAAAGAGAGGTCACATAACTTATCCAAAGACACACTATAAATAAACTATGTATAGTTAAGAGATGCATTAAAATACAAAACCATAGAGTGAAAGATGCGTTAAAATAAAAATAATTTTATATTATGACAAATTACCAGCTGGTCCAGGTATCTGGTCTTTCGGAAAAGTTACTCAATTTTACCAAAATTTGTATAAACTCTTTGTAAAAACTCTGGAAAAGATCATAGAGATTCATAAGGTAGAAAAATGTGAGACTTTCTGCAATTAAACTTGAGCAAACTGAGATAAAATTCTATAAAGATAGGAAGGAAAAAGAAAGAAGGAAGAGAAAAAGAGCAGAAGAAGCAGATCAGGGAATGAAAATAACCATAATTAAACTCTTAATGATGGCATCATTTTAGAAACATTTTATTCGTATGACTTGCTAATACTCCAAACTCTTTTATCTTTCTCTCTCTTTCCATTGTGTCCATCTGTGGAGATCCCAACCTTTGTCCTTGCATTTAAGCAGCCAAGTCATGTTCTAACCTTGACCCTGTCTTCAATCTGTGTCCCCGCACTTGCTGAAGAGACCATCAAACATTGTTACCCCAGCCAGAATGACCCATGATGCTGTCTTCCCTTAATCACCCCTTCCTACCCAATTCCTCCCAAAGTTCAGTCCATTTTAGGTCCCACCTGTCTCTTGAATCTGGCCACTAGTCTCCAGGCCCTTGTCCTCTCATCCAAGTTCCTCTCTCGTGCCAGGATTTGCATGGCCACCTTTTTGTTCCTGTGGCATCCTGGGCACCACTTCACTTCCATGTGCTATTTCTACAGCAACAGGGCTATTTTCAATGTCTAAACCCGTTACTCCCTCAACAACAGCTCCTCAGCTGTCATGGTTAATATTGAGAGTCAACTTGATTGGATTGAAGGATACAAAGTATTGTTCTGGGTGTGTCTGTGAGTGTGTTCCCAGAGGAGATTAACATTTGAGTCAGTGGACTGAGAGAGACAGACTCACCCTCGATCTGGGTGGGCATCATCTAATCAGCTGCCAGCACGGCCAGAATAAAAGCAGGCAGAAGAAGGTGGAAAGACTAGAACGGCTAAGTCTCCTGGACTCCGTCTTTCTCCCATGCTGGATGCTTCCTGCCCTCGAACATCAGACTCTAGGTTCTTCAGCTTTTGGACTCTTGGACTTACATCAGTGGTTTGCTGAGGGCTCTTGGGCTTTAGGCCACAGACTGTACTGTTGGCTTCCCTACTTTTGAAGTTTGGCGACTCAGACTTAGCCACTACTGGCTTCTTTGCTCCTTAGCTTGCAGGTGGCCTATGGTGGGACTTCACCTTGTGACCTTGAGAGCTACTTCTCCGTAATACACACCCTTTCGTATATACCTCTATCCATTAGTTCTGTCCTTCTGGAGAACCCTGACTAATACACCAGCTCTGCCGTAGCCCTCAGGGTCAGCCTGTTCTCCCCGGCCTCATTTCACGCTCTCTCCCTCTAGCTGTCTGTGCTCCAACCTGCATTCCTTAGACACACCATTCCCACCTCTGTCCTCTGCCTGGGCCCATTCGTTTCCACCAACACTCCCCTTCCCATCTCACTGCCTTTCCCTGCTTAATGTCAATCCATCTTTCAGATTTCACCTTCAGTCTAACTTTTTAGGAAGACCCGGCCTGACCACCCAGCTAGAGCAGGTCTGTGTTTGTCTGCTGTGATTCTACAACATGTTTTTTTTTTTTTTTTCCTTCGGAGCTCTTCTTTCAGTCTGTGATCACACATGCACTCCTTTGGGTGTTTTGTTTGAAATCAAGGTTGTTTTATCCACCTGACCATATGTGCTATGAGCTCGGGGAACACACCTGGTTGTTCTCAGCATCTCACCCAGCTGGACCTGCAAAGAGTGCCACATATGCAGTATCATTGCCTGAACAAGTGACTCCCTCTAAAATTCACAACAAAGCTAATAGCTCTTGTGCCTGAGGACATACAGCAAGTGCAGCCACAAACATCAGGTCCGGCATTAGAAAGCAGCACTCAAACGTCATGGCTTTCTAAGTCCCCATGCCACCAACCCTTCTGGACAATAGCTGACTTCCATTTCTAAAGAACCATAAAAATGTCATTGGTTTGCAAAATCAAAATTTGTTCTGGGTGCTACTGTGCCCTCATAAATGAAATTTTGTTATTAAAGGAATGAACCTATTAAAAAACAATTTTTGGTGAAGTTTAAACAAGCAAGTTTCTACTCTCTTCCCCCACCCCCCCAAAAAAATCACACCATCTGGTACAAATCAAGAGAAAACTCACTCTGCTAATGACATGTGCAAACATGAATAATGAGGGCTTGGGGGGGCAGAAAAACAGCATTCTCTCTCTGATGTGAGTCAAGATTTTTAGAAAGTCTGAGATTTGAGAAAACTTTTCCAGGAAAAAGTAACAACAGCTTTTCATTCTCAATGTGTCAGTCAGTGTTTGAGTTAAAGGAGAAGACTAAAGAAAAAAAACCTCAAAACCAACAGAGATTCCAAACTGCTTTAACATGATAGAACTAAAATATCTGATATTCAGAAAGCATCACAAAAGTTGGCCTCGCGGAGCCAAAGAGGGCTCAACCACAAAACAAACACTGGTAGGGAAAACAGAGTTTCCACCAAAACAGGAGCAGGCAATTTTCTAGGAGGCTGGACAAAAAAAAAAAAAAAAAAGCTTGTCACACAAAACCAGAGTCCCCAAGGGCAGCGAGCCGAAAGCAGCAATTGTGGGCGGCTGCCACCAAGTGGCCACTGCAGGTATTACATCTACTTAAAATGCTGTTTTGTTTTTTGTTTTTTGTTTTTTTGAGACGGAGTTTCGCTCTTGTTCCCCAGGCTTGAGTGCAATGGCGCGCGACCTCAGCTCACTGCAACCTCCACCTCCCGGGCTCAAGCGATTCTCCTGCCTCAGCCTCCCGAGTAGCTGGGATTACAGGCACCCGCCACCAAGCCCAGCTAATTTTTTGTATTTTTAGTAAAGATGAGGTTTCACCATGTTGCCCAGGCTGGTCTCGAACTCCTGACCTCAGGTGATCCACCCGCCTCGGCCTCCCAAAGTGCTGGGATTACAGGCGTGAGCCACCACACCCAGCCAAAATGTTTTAATTCCTAAGATTCCCCCAGAGAAAACTACCTGTGAAATTCTCAAATCTAGAGAGCATGTCTTGGGATTTTTCATTACTCTACCTATCAAACAATCATTTAACAAGTTAAATTTTCTCCCTTTAAAATTGGATAGGGAGGCAAAATACAGCTAATAGTTGAACACATATGTCTCATAAAATGTAAATTTATTTTTGTTCCCCAACTCTCCCTTAAAATGTACTCAGTCAGGCCGGTTCTTCTTCTGCTCCAGGATGAAAATCCAGGCAGCCCAAGACTTTTCTGGATATGTAAAACATTGTCGCAAATTAGTAACTAAAATGATTGGTTCCATGTACAGGTCTGAATTTCAATCTGGTGTTAAAAGGTGAGTCCACTCCAGCTTGGGCCAGAATCTAGCAGGCAGCTGGCATTGGAAAAGGAGGGGATATAGTCTCTCTTCCTGGCTTATTATAGCATTTTGTATTCTTTTTCCATTCTGCTAGCTTCAGTTTCTGACTCCTTTAAGATTGAGGGTCCAAGAGAGGGGAGGAGATGGGAAATTTCTAACTTAAAGAGTAGCCTCTCTCCTTGGTGTTTTTGTGGATTCTTGAGAGACTCTGCCACCAGAAGTCTCTCCCCTGTATTTGCTCAGACTGTTGGCTATGAATTGAATTGTATCCTTCCAAAATTCACATATTGAAGCCCTAATCCTCAATATGATGGTATTTGGAGATGGGACCTTTGGGAGGTGTATAGGGCTGGATGTGATCATGAGGGTGGGGACCTCATGATGGAGTTAGTGCCTTTATATGAAGACACTAAAAAGCTTGCTTACTCTCTCTCCACACACATGCACCAGAGAAAGGCTGTATGCAGACACGGTGAGAAGGCCACTGTCTTCAGATGAAAATGAGGGCCCTCTCCAGGACCTAATCATACTGGCATCTGATCTCAGACTCCCAGCCTCCAGAACTGTGAGAAAATACATTTTTGTTGTTCTACCTATCAAGCAATATGCCCGTTCTTTGATATTTTGCTGGGGTAGCCCAAGCACACTAAGACACTGGATGAGCGTGTCTTTATTCTGACTGTAGGTATCGTGTACCCTCATTCCTCATCAGCCCCAGGAATGCACTGATACAGGCAGCTCCTCTCTGCTGAGACCTTTTTGCCTCTGCAGGTAGCCTTCTTGGACAAAACCCCAAGAGAATTCCAAGCTAGCCTTTGCTGACATAGCCCATAGCTGGACCATGAGAAACACCGCTGCAATGTTTGTCTTAAAACAAAGGGACAGAGGCCAATCCTAAGGCAACTGCAATTTCTTTTTACTTCTGCCCTAAGAGTGACTGGCCAGCCTGCCTCTCGTCTTTTTAATTTGCCCTGTAAAAGTCAGATAACCTACTGTGTGCCCACCAAAATTCCAGGTACATATAGAAAGTCCTCCCAGCAAACTCCTTAAAGCCCCATGTCATGGTTAATTTCATGTGTCAACTTTGGCTACACCACAGTACCCAGATATTTGGTCAAAACAGTCTAGATGTTGTTTTCAAAGTCATTTTCAGAAGAGATTAACATTTAAATCAGTAGACTTAAGAAAAGTAGATTAATCCTCCATAATGTGGGTGGACCTCATCTAATTAGTTAAAGGCATTGATAGAAAAAGACTGACCTCCTCTAGAGAAGGGAGAATTCTGCCAGCAGTCTGCCTTCAGACTTGAGCTGCAAAATCAGCTCTTCCCTGGATCTTTGGCTTACCCTCTACCCTGCAGATTTTGGACTTGCCAACCTCTACAATTGTGTGAGCCAATCTCTTTCTCTGTGTGTGTGTGTGTGTGTGTGTGTGTGTGTGTATCCTACTTGTTCTGTTTCTCTGGACAACCCTATTACAACCTCACTAGTGACTTGAGGAAAGGGAGGAAGCATCCCCTTGTTTATCCCCAACCAACAGTTGCCCCCAAAAATTCTCTTCCAAACCCTTCTCTAGGAATCTTCTTAAGACATCTCTCACTAGGCTCCAGGTGAGGGGGAAACACCCCCACCACTCCCCTGGCTGACAGTGGGACTTAAAGTCAACTCTCTCCAAAGGAGCATTTCTCCCCACACTCTCCTACCAAGCCCTCTGTAACCACCATGGAGGTGAGAGATCTAAGTGTCCCCTCCTGGGTCTTGGCCCCGATTCTCTACATTGTGGTCTGGCTCCAGGACAGTGTCTGTCCTTCCCACATCTTCCTCACTGAGTGGACTCTGATCACTTTTCAGGGTGGCAGTGTGCCTAGTCCCAGAGAACAAACAATGTTTGGTGTCAGAGTGCTGAAGTCACTCTGCAGAAGCAGAATGGACGTCACTCAGAATTTGGTCCTGATGTTGAGACTGCTGACACCATACGCACACCTAGGGGGTATGAAATTGTTTATTATTCACAAAAGAAGGCTTTCTGGGGGGAATAGGAAGGCTCCAGGCAGGTCTGAAAATGGTTTGAGAGAGCTGGAAGAGGAGACTGGTGTGGGGTTTTGTA
The DNA here is from genome assembly GCF_028885655.2 of Pongo abelii. NCBI lineage: Eukaryota > Metazoa > Chordata > Mammalia > Primates > Hominidae > Pongo > Pongo abelii. The sequence continues at coordinate 39,684,847 of NC_072007.2, read as the reverse complement.
GCAGATGGGGCTGGCGAGAGGGCTTCTGCTCACAGACAGAGGGAGCAGGGAGGCTTTAAGGATGTCAGCAATTGAACATCAAAAACGAAGTCAGAGTCTTTATTAAACACAGCCTGGGGCAAGGGCTTGTGTGCTACTATTTTGTTAGGGAGTATAGTTCCAAAAAGCAGGAATGAGCTCACAGATGAAGCAGGGAAGGATGGAAAAGAAATGCAGAAAATACAGGAGATGGGTGGAGCTGGCTACTGCATATGGGGATGGCCTCTCAACCACTGCTCCCAGGACAGTCCTGCCATGGACAGAAAGGCAAAGCTATCCATGAGTTTCAATCTTCTGTTAGTCAAAGTCTACCCCATGGGTTGACCTCCTCCCCCAAACTTCCAGATTGTACACAGGGGGCCCGAAGTGAGGGTCTGGTTACATCTCTTACCCTAGTGGCATCAGGGAAGTCCCAGGACCTGAGATGGGAAGCAGAGTGTGTGTTCAGGAAATGCTGTCAAGGTGTGTCTAGGATAACACCATGGGGCAGCCACTGTGGCAAGTCACTGGGCAAGTAGCAGCTGTGGCAGCAGCACAAGGGACCCAGCTGACCAGGCAGGAGTAGTGAAAGATGCTCTGGCCAACACGCTGGCAGGGGTAGAGATCTGGTGGGATGTACACACAAAGTGCAGGGCAGCTGGTTAGGCTGGTCACGGCTATGTTGTTGTGTTTGTTCACATGCTCCTTTTCCAGGCTCTTTTGCAGTTTGCAGGAAGGGGTTGCCATGTCACAAGGTTCTAGCCATTGAAATGAAAATGGAAGTCTTTGGGAGAGATGTTTCTTCCCTGATGAAAGAAAAGAAAGCCAGATGAGAATTTCTCTTTCTCTCCTCTTCTCCTTCTTATCTTGGAGTACCATCTTGATGCCAAGAATACTGCAGCAGGCCGGGCACGGTGGCTCACGCCTGTAATCCCAGCACTTTGGGAGGCCGAGGCGGGCGGATCACGAGGTCAGGAGATCGAGACCATCCTGGCTAACACAGTGAAACCCCGTCTCTACTAAAAATAGAAAAAAATTAGCTGGGCATGGTGGTGGGCACCTGTAGTCCCAGCTACTCGGGAGGCTGAGGCAGGAGAATGGCGTGAACCTGGGAGGCGGAGCTTGCAGTGAGCCAAGATCGTGCCACTGCACTCCAGAGCCTGGGCGACAGAGTGAGACTCCGTCTCAAAAAAAAAAAAAAAGAGAATACTGCAGCAGTTCAGCAGGAATCCTGCAACAATTAAGTAGGTCTAAAAGCCTGCAGACTGAGGGTGATGAATTAGAAGGATGAACACAGTCCCTGTCCTTACTGACATGACTGAGCTGCTACCCTCCATCTGGAAGCAGCTATGTCTGGATTCATTGTTATGGAAGATAATGACATACTTTTATTAATCAGATTTTCAGTTGCAGGGAAATGTAATTTCACACACACTAGAAAGGAAAATCAATGGTGTGCACGCAACAAAAATAAGCCCCCAGGTACCTCCAAGCCCCATCTTGTGTGAAGCTAAACACAAGAGAGACACACATAGGCCCCATTGTATGGTGGTATACCTGGCTACTCTTGTTGGAGACCCCCATTCTGCGTTGACTCCTGGGGGAAAGACAGAGTAAATAACTTAGGAAATATTTTACCTTCAAATAACCTTGAATGTAGATGTTTCTACCTGACAGAAAAGAGGTGCTATGTCATCATTTTCATCTCATAACATATTTGCTGGTATTTAGATGCTGGAAAGAAGGGGAGGGTGTAGCAAAATGCTGAATAATAACACTAATAATAATGAGGAAAACACTACTAGTTCATGAGTTGCACAAGATGCCAAAGTTAAAAAGAAAGTACTTAGGAGCTTATTTTTATCATCACACTGGATCATGGGTGATCTGGGGTTTTGCCAGAGTTGAGGATTTATATATTGACAGTTCCTGACTTTTACGTATTGTACTTTCTCTTAACCTTCACTTTCATACACTCTGTATTGATCCCCCTAAATCCGCTTTTATTGACAGACAGGGACTCTCCTGCCTCTACTGCTCAGTGATAAAGTGGCATTGTGCCTGCCCACCAACAGGTTCTACCAACAGTTCTACCAACAGCGCCACCTCGATCAAAACACCAAGTTTGTCAAAGCATCTCGAGTACTATTTTATTGCATGTGTTACATTATGAGTTAAATAGGAAACATAAAACAAGAGTTTCCAACACTACAGACAAAAGGCACAGGCCACCTCCATTCGAAGTATGATGAAATAAACATGAGACTCACTTTATATGAAGAAAGCAGAATGTATTTAGCCTCAAACTGCCTCTTACTGGATGCAAACCAGTTAACAGCATCTTTAGTTTTGTATGAAAACAATTAAATAATATGTACAAGATACAAGAAATATATTAAATATTGAGATTAAAAGGCTAGACGAATGTGTAATTTTATAATATTTCTTAATAGATTGGCAAATGAACCACATCACCCTCCTACTCATAATATATAAATCTATTATTCTGCCTTTATACATAGACCTTAAACATATTTGTAAATATACTTTGTACTCAAGTAGGAGATACTTATATTATACATTGTGCTCATCAAAACCTTTGCTAAAGGAATAATGTACCATCTCATTACCTTCACCCAAATATTCATAGTTAAATTTGGTTCTACTCAGATATACGCTGCATTTAGAAACCACACCACAAGAGAAAGACACAGCGTCTTTCAGTCACTCCTTCCTGCTTCCCTAATAAAGAGAAGTTCTACATGTACAGAAATAGAATATCTGCCCCCCATGAGCAACAAAGGGGCCCCCCGTGAATCAGTGTCTGGCCTTAGCTATGTTTTCCTTCTAACAATCCCCCAGGAGAATTATGCACAGAGACCAACCTCTGATTGATTATGGACCAGTGATCAGGTCATTGGCACACTATCTTTGTTATTTACTAATAAATGTCCTCAGCCTTGCACACCACCATAAATTCAGCTCATTGGGGGGATTCTCGGAGCACCCACTTGTGCCTTCCTCATCCCAGAGATGGGTCATCTATCCACAAGCTGTCTGCATTTTGCCTTCTGCCTCCAAATACACTCTTTTCTCACAAGGGTCAAAATGGCTTTCATTTTTGTACAAAGTCCACGTCCCATACACTCCCCCTTCTGAATGACTTTGAACTTTGAAATATGTTTGTTTGTTTAACTTAAGCCACACTTCAGTCCATTTACTTCTTTACTTATCTCTTCCCTGTACCAATTACTCACCCTCCTTTTAGTAGCAGCCATTAATATTCTCCATTAACGGTCTCTTTCCAAAACCTAGTCCCTCAGAAATTTCCTTCACCAAGACTCTCCTTTGAAAATATCTACTCCCAAAGTCTACACTCATCTCTTTGAGCAGCATCTTTCCTAAATATGTGTAATAATAAACTTAGCCCTGGCTAAGAAACTTGAAGAAGTGATCAAGGATCATTTTAAAGAAAAATGATAAACAATGAACAAAAGGCAACCTGAGTCTGAAGAGTTTTATAAAAGGGTCAGGCTGGGTTCAGTGGCTCATGCCCATAATCCCAGCACTTTGGGAGGCCGAGGGGGGTGGATCACCTGAGGTCAGGAGTTTGAGACCAGCCTGGCCAATATGGTAAAACCTCATCTCTACTAAAAATACAAAAATTAGCAGGGCATGGTGGTGCACGCCTGTGATCCCAGCTACTCAGGAGGCTGAGGCAGGAGAATCACTTGAACCTGGGAGGCGGAGGTTGCAGTAAGCTGAGATCACGCCATTGAACTCCAGCCTGGGAAAAAGAGCAAAACTCCACTCAAAAAATAAAATAAAGGTAAAAGACTCAAATATAAACTCAAGAGTTTATGAAGAATTGTAACCAATTATTTATCTTTTTCCTTAAAGCTTGAAAAAGCAAAAAAAAAAAAAAAAGACAAGAGGCATTTCAGTTTTGTACTTTTTGAGAGAAAAAAAAATCCTGACAGAAACTGTTGTTAGATATTCAAATCAGTTACCAAAGGAGATTGTGAAGCCCATGCCCTTGAGTGGGTGAAATTACAAGATGAATTCTCATTGCCTGGAAGGAAGCAAGGGATAATGTTAATGACCTCTGTAAGTCTCATTCTATCCAATACCATTATGCCCAAGTGGCATACAAACTGTTGTTGTTGTCTTTGTTTTAAGAATCAAAATATGTGACACAAAAGCAATTGAATGCAAATGTAACTGCCTTCAGGAAAATAGACCTGTTGACAAAGTACTGTAAGAAAATCACGGCCTGGCATGGTGGCTCACGCCTGTAATTCCAGCATTTTCGGAGGCCGAGGCGGGCAGATCACTAGGTCAGGAGATCAAGACCCTCCTGGCTAACATGGTGAAACCCCATCTCTACTAAAAAAAAAAATACAAAAAATTAGCTGGGTGTGGTGGCACGCACCTGCAGTCCCAGCTACTACGGAGGCTAAGGCAGAAGAATTGCTTGAACCCAGGAGGCAGAGGTTGCAGTGAGCTGAGATCGTGCCACTGCACTCCAGCCTGGGCAACAGAGAGAGACTCCGTCTCAAAAAAAAAAAAAAAAGAAGAAGAAAGAAAATCACATAATCCTCTTTGCATGTCACTTATGATTGCTCTTTGAGATTAATTCCAGTTGTACATGCATTAGGGATGGTACGCTTTATTTAGGGAAGTGTTTAAAAAATTAGTCATTTCTTATTTCATTAGTGTGAAAGAATCAGCTAAACATTTTAATGTATGTAATTTCAATGACTTAGAAGCAAATTAATAAAATATTCCCTTGTCATCCACTGGGAAATGCATTCTACCTTGTTAAAGATACATTTATTTAACCTAGTGAAATTCAGAAGTGCTTATAATCAAAAAGCAATTTTGGATTAAGGAATAATCCTATGTTAACATGCAGAAATGGCAGAGAAAAATCACAGAATAAGTTATGAGTGAAAACTCAGGAAGAAAGAGAGATTTAAGAAATGAGAACTTGCTACATTGCAGGCAATCCTTCTATTAATAATACTCTATGTTCCAAAGGCTCATTTTGAAACCATATGTCCAGAATTTAGAGCACATTCCTAATAATTCCTGCATAATCACACTTTACAGGTTGGAAAGAGCCTCAAAGATCATTTAGGTCAATGCTCTGGGATTTAATCACCTATTACATCATCCCTACCAAGTAAATAATGTTATCAAAAAGGCAATTAAGACTCCACATTACCTTATAAAATTGTTTTCACAGCCAGGTGCAGTGGCTCATGCCTGTAATCTCAGCACTTTGGGAGGCCAAGGCGGGCAATCACCTGAGGTCAGGAGTTCAAGACCAGCTGGCCAACACAGTGAAACCCTGCCTCTACTAAAAATACAAAAATTAGCCAGGCGTGGTGGCAGGCGCCTGTAATCCCAGCTACCTGGGAGGCTTAGGTAAGAGAATTGTTTGAACCCAGGAGGGAGAGGCTGCAGTGGGCTAAGACCGTGCCATTGCACTCCAGCCTGGGCAACAAGACGGAAACTCCATCTCAAAAAAAAAAAATTATTTTTACATCATAAAGATCTAGCATGTACTAAACACATAGTATACCATTTTCCCACTCTATATCATAATATTTGTATGAAAAAAATAGGATCAGATTATAGTCACAATTTGGGGTGGCAGATACAAAGACACATTTGAAGCCCCAAACTCCACGCAGAAGCATGATTTATCTCTACCCCATGTGCAAGCACCAGAGGACTGAGGAAAGGAGTGAGGGGAGAGCTGTGAGTAGAATCAGGACCTGTGTTGTAAGGCAGGAGAGAAATGAACAATGGGCTAGGAAAGAGGTGAGAGAGAGACTGGAGATAACACAAGGGCAATGAGATTTGTAACTTCTGCATCTCTCTTGGCTGGCTTTACTTGCCTTCCAACTCAGTGCTACCCTGAGAAGGCCAGCCTCCACTCTCGTGAATCCTCCTCTCTTCACACAATGTGGAAGCTCTGAGTATTCTATTCAGTCAACCATTAAGTCACTCATCTACTTGTTCACTTTTTAAACACTTCTATTTTGCACTGTATCACTTTACAGTTGTTGGTGTTGACCAGAGACCAAGAGTCCTTGGAGCACAGATGCCTTCTACTACGCATTTCTCAATACCCAAACCCTGCTTGTGTTTGGCTCACAAAGCATGTTAAAATGTCTTTGTAGAATAGGAGTTTAGGGTGCAGTGGCTCACACCTGTAATCTCAGCACTTTGGGAGGCCAAGGCGGGTGGATCACCTGAAGACAGGAGTTCAAGAGCAGCCTGGCCAACGTGGTGAAACCCCATCTTTACAAATAATACAAAAATTTAGCTAGGTGTGGTGGTGGATGCCTGTAATCCAAGCTATCTGGGAGGCCAAGGCAGGAGAATCGCTTGAACCCAGGCGGCGGAGGTTGCAGTGAGCCGAGATTGCACCATTGCACTCCAGCCTTGGCAACAAGAGAAAAACTCTGTCCAAAAAAAAAAAAAAAAAAGGGAGTTCATTAAACAAAAGGAAAGGAAAGGGAGTTGAAGAAGGAAAAATAGCAGAGGTCCCTTAGCATAAATAGCAGAGTAGATTCTCTCCGCTCTTCAATCTCCTTCCCACTTGCAACCATCGGCAAGAGCTGGGCCGTGAGAAATGGAGCAGCAAAGAAACCAGCAGCAGTAGAGAAATGAGAAGTGACAACTAAGGGACTATTTCTTTCCTTTCCCTCCCCTTTCTACTTTTCTGCCATTTCACCCACCCTCAGAGACGCCGCCTCTAGTCAAGACTGAGTTGTCTGAATAGGGGAAATCTGGTACCATGAGTTTATGGTTTCATAAAGCAGGAGGTCTAAAGGGTTAAGAAGAAAGAGAAAGGTAGCAGGAGAGAAATTCCCAGTAGATATAAGAAGAGCCTAGTCCTTATGCAGCACAGATGACCAGTGCTCCCTAAATATCCATGCACTTCTCCAGGTTTCCCAGCCCCATGCATTGGAGCAGTGGTATCATGTGACTAACTCTTCTCCATGGAACACAAGCAGAAGTAATACGCCAGTTCCAATTTGAGGAAGGTCTGAGTGGGTATGCCTTCTCCAAGACTGTTTTTTCCTCTGCTACATTGACCTTGGAGACCATTTGCTCTAAGTGGCATGACTACAAATCGAAGGAAGCTATTAGACACCACTAGGCCTTATATGAGAAGAAAACGAGCATTTTTTGGTGCAAAAATCAATGCACTTCAGAGATGTATTTGTTACCACAACATAGCATAGCATAACCTAACTGATTCACCTTATTTCACCCATCTGAGACGGTCACAAACAGGAAAAGGAAGGTTGCTTAGTTGTGAGTACAGGCCAAGAACCGCCTGACTACTCATTAGCATCTCATTCATCATTTTTAATTCAAAGTTTGAAACCATCTCCAAGCCATCACTTCCATTTCTACCTGTCACTTAATTAGAAGATGTAATATTTTCAAAGAATTGACTAAAGGGCCTGGGAGTGGTGGCTCACACCTGTAATCCTGGCACTTTAGGAGGCCAAGGCAAGAGGATCACTTGAGCTTGGGAGTTCAAGACCACCCTAGGCAACATAGTGAGATCTCATCTCTACAAACAATTTTTCAAATTAGCTGGATGTGGTGGTGCATGCCTGTAGTCCCAGCTACTCAGGAGGCTGAGGTAGGAGGATCGCTTGAGCCTGGAAGGTCAAGGCTACAGTGAGCCGTGACTGCACCACTGCACTCCAGCCTGAGTGAGAGAGCAAGACCCTGTCTCAAAAAAAAAAAAAAAAAAAAAAAGAAAGAAGAAGAAGAAGAAAGAGAATTAACTAAAGTATATTCAAATAGCACATTCCTCTAGGTACCCTGAAATCTACCTCTGAATGAAGTTATATCGGCAGAACTACGGTTATCGCATTGGCCACTGTAGACTCATTCTGAGCTTGGCATGAGGCCATTAGATCAAGAGATACCACCCTCTAGTGTTAGGCCCTGTATAATCTCCTCCCCTTGAGAGTGGCTGGGACCTGCAGCTTCCTTCCAACCAATAGAATATGACAACAGTAATAGGATATTACTCCTTGATTAGGTTATGTTGTGTGGCAAATGTGAGGAGATGACAGTTTCAGGATTATGTTACATAATATAAAGACAGACATGTGAGATTCACTGCAGTCCCAGAGTATAAACACTGGAGAATGCTACTCATTCTATTCCACAGCATCGTCTTTATGAAAATCCTCTGAATAATTTTCCTGCTTATCTCAATATTAGTAATAGTTGCTCTTCTCCTGTAAGACAGAATAGTATTAGGACTCATCTCATCAGGTTGTTGCAAGGATTAAATTAGTTCATTTAAAAAGCTTAAAATGATGCCCAGAACAGAGTAGGCACCACATATATTTTTGCCATTACTAGGAATTTTTTAAAATCTTAGTTGAACTATAAATTGTGCTTATGCTCAAAATGTTTTCTAACTGATAAGAGCCAAAACCTGAGCCTTCTCACAGCAAGTCTACCAAATGTCTCCAACTTTGTTTGGTGCCCCATTTCTTTCTCACCTTCTTCCAGTGTATTTAATTTGGCTGCATTTTATATATTCCTGTAAGCTGATCTAAATTCGCTCCAGAGCCACATAGGCTAAAAATAAATAAAAATTCACAGAATAATCCCTAAATTCTTTACTTACCTTTTATTAACACTTGGAGAGGGAAAGTGAAACAATGAAAGCCTATACATAAAAGTAGAATTTTTTCCACTACAGTCTTCTCTTGCTTTCCTACTGTTATTAAAGATGTAAATCTTAACACCTTGGACTGGAAGAACAGATAAGCTCCAACTAGCCTCAATACCCTAAGTTTAACGTTGACACCACAGTCAAAAATTTACAAAGGGAGCATCCCTTTCAGCTAACTTGTCTCTGAAACACTCAGGCTAAGGATTAAAAGCCCACTCTGCTCATGGGCCAGAGACATGGAAGACCACTTTAGATGAAAGCTATAACTCTAGTGGCCATTTTCCAAACAAATACTTAGGCCAGTACTGGGATATTTATAGAAACAGAATATTTAAAGTATAAATTTGGTTGAAAAATTGGACTGCATGATCATTGTGGCTAAAGGACTTAAAACACTGGCCCTGAGCTCAGAGCAAATTTGGTTCCATTCTGTTCAATAAATATTTGGTGCCTTTATGTCCTGGGCATTGTGCGAGGCTCTGAGGACCCAAAGATAAATAAGTTATGGACCAAACCCTCGAAGATTCTAAGTGGGTAAGAAGATACGCTGAAACAATTATTCTGTATGACTGAACACTCCTCATTATCTTCATAGCATTTATTCAAATAGTAATTATAAATTAGTTTGCTTACATGTTTACTTTCTGCCTTCTTTACTAGGCCATTTGTTCATTGTGGGGAAGGACCATGGCTATTTTGTGACTGTGAGCTCAGCGCTAGTACAGAAGCCCATCATATGGTAGAGACCCAGTAAATGTTTTCTAAGTGAGAATGTATGCATTTATAAAATTTATAGAAAGCAATAGTTTTCATGTTATACAGACAACAACATGTAGAAGATGTAATGGAAAAGAGTCATTTATAATGGCCAAAGCAATAAATCCATAAAGCACAAAATACCAAAGAATAAACCTAATAAGAAATATGTGGCCGGACGCGGTGGCTCACACCTGTAATCTCAGCACTTTGGGAGGCCAAGGCGGGTGGATCATCTGAGGTCAAGAGTTCAAGACCAGCCAGGCCAACATGGTGAAACCCCATCTCTACTAAAAATACAAAAATTAGCTGGATATGGTGGCATGTGCCTGTAATCCCAGCTACTCAGGAGGCTGAGGCAGGAGAATCACTTGAGCCTGGGAGGCAGAGGTTGCAGTGAGCCAAGATCGTGCCACTGCACTCCAGCCTGGGTGACAGAGTGAGACTCCATCTCAAAAAAAATAAATAAAATAAATATAAATATGCAAAAACAATATAAGGGAAGAAAAATTAGTATATTTCTGAAAAACAAAGACACCAAGTTTGTAAATGCACCAAAACTTAATATGGTAAAGATGCCAATTCTTTCTAAGCTAATTCATAAATTTAACAATACTAATAAGAATACTGAAAAAGAAATTTTGTTCTAGAATTAGATAAGCTAATTCTAAAGGTCATGCAGAAAATAAACTAGTAATAGTAATGAGGAAATCTCCAGAATAGAAGTCTTAGAAGCCAATGAATACTTAACAAAACTTCAATAATTAAAACAATATCATATTGAGACATATGTAAATATACTAAAGAAGAGAAGATAAATTCCAGAAATAGATTCTACTTTATGTCGGAATTTAGTATATGATAAAGGTGATACTCATTCTATGGTGGTAAAGATGAACTTTAATATACAATGTTGGAACAACCAAATAGCCTTCTCAAAAATGATACTGTTAGATTCATGTATCATACCATATTCAAATAAATATTCCTAATGGGATTTAGGATTTAGATGTAAAAAAATTATAACATAGTTTAATTTCTTTATATACTTAGCATGGGAGAGACCTTTACAGCTATGACTCAAAAATGAGAAGTCAAAAGAAAAGATTGGTAAGTTCATAAACTTTGCTTTCAAATATATCATAAGTGCAAAATGGAAGAAAATATTTGCAATTCATGTCACATAGAAATGTAGAAGAAAAGTAAAAATTGGATGGAAATATAAACAAAGAATATGAACAGACAGTGCACTAAGAAAAAAACACAGGTGGTAATTAAATATATGAAAATACTCATAATAAAAAGAAAGGATTTTTATTTTCTCACAGTGATGGGAAGAATCTTATGATAGCCAACCTCCACCCCCTGGTATTAGGCCCTGTACAATCCCCTTCCCCTTGGTGTGGCCAGGACCTGTGATTTGCTTCTAATCAATAGAATATGACAACAATGATGGAGTGTTACCCCCTGGACTAGGTTTTGTTGTTTGGCAAATGTGCTGGGATGACACTCCCGTGATTAGGTTACATGGTATGAGACTCCACCACTTTAACAGACCATAGCAAGGGACTTTCCTGCTAGCCTTGTGGAAGCTAGTTGCTGTGATGTGAACTGTCTATGGGGAATGTCATGTGCCCAGGAACTGCAGACAGCCTCTCACTGCTGAGAGCCTCAGTCCTACAACCATAAGGAACAGACTTTTGCCAACAATCACATGAATTTGGAAGAGAACTCTCAGCCTCAGATGAGACCACAGTCACAACCCACATTTTGATTGCAGCTCCTGAGACCCTAAGCAGAGGATGCAGCTAAGTCGTGCTTGGGCTCCTGAACCACAGAAACTGTGAGATACTAAATATGTGTTGCTTTAAACTGCTGAGTTTATGATTATTTGTTATTCAGCGATAGAAAACTATGACACTTGTCAATCATATTGGCAAAAATACAAAATATACAACATTGTGTTGCTGAGTATGCCCATGGGCTGTCTCATATGAAATGGCTCAATGCTTATGGAGGAAAATCTGGCAATGTCTAGCACAGTGACAGTAACATTTGCCCTTTGGCCCAGAAATCCCACTTTTGGAAATCTACGTATGCTTTCATACATATGAAATAATGCATGTACAAACTTTTTCATTAAAGCATTGTTTATAATAACAAATAATAAAAACAATTCAGTGGTTCAACAATTGAGAATTGGTTAAATTATCTAGGACCATATATATGATGGAATACTATGTAACCATAAAAAAGGAATGGGGGAGACCGGGTGCGGTGGCTCACGCCTGTAATCTCAACACTTTGGGAGGCCGAGGTGGGTGGATCACGAGGTTAGGAGATCGAGACCATCCTGGCTAACACGGTGAAACCCCGTCTCTACTAAATATACACAAAAAAAAAATTTGCTGGGCATGGTGGCGGGTGCCTGTAGTTCAGGCTACTCGGGATGCTGGGGCAGAAAAATGGTGTGAACCCGGGAGGCAGAGCTTGCAGTGAGCTGAGATCATGCCACTGCACTCCAGCAAGTGCAGCGAGAGCAAGACTCCGTCTCAAAAAAAAAAAAAAAAAAAAAGGAGTGGGGGAGATCTTTATGTAATGATATGGAAAAATGGAAAAAAGTAAAGTTCATAACAATATATGTAGTGCACTGCCTTTGTATAATGAAAATTTATGTATTTGCGTAAAGAAACAATGGAAGTTAAAAAAATTTTTTAAATGATTACCTGTAGGGAAAAGAAAGAAAAAAAATGGATAGGAATAAGACTTCTCCATGGATACCTTTTTTATCATTGTATTTTTGAAACATAAACATCTTACCTACTAAAAATTAATTTAATGTTCTAAGTTGTTGAATGGATGGATGTAAGAAAGCACTGTGTCATAATGAACATACTCAAGATGTAGAGATGACACAGAGAAAAAGGGGGTGAGAGTGGGAAGTCAGCTAACACGTCTTCACAGACAGGGACACTGAGTGGGACACTGAAAGATGATCAAGAGTTACCATGGGTCAGGCGCGTTGGCTCACGCCTGTAATCCCAGCACTTTGGGGGGCCGAGGCAGGCGAATCACGAGGTCAGGAGTTCCAGATCAGCCTGGCCAATATGGCGAAACCCCGTCTCTACTAAAAATACAAAAATTAGCTGGGTGTGGTGGCACATGCCTCTAGTCCCAGCTACTCGGGAGGCTGAGGCAAAGAATCGCTTGAACCCAGGAGGCGGAGGTTGCAGTGAGCTGAGATTGCACCATTGCGCTCCAGCCTGGGCAACAAGCAAGACTCCATCTCCAAAAAAAAAAAAAAAAAAAAAAGAGTTACGATGGATGAACAAGCCTGAAAAGGACATCACAATGAGAACTGCAAGTTCAAAGATACAGTGGGGTAAAACAGACAGTATATCCAGGTAATAAGGGACTCTAGTCTTATTAAATGTTATGGGGGTGCCAGAGAGATGTGTAGTGAGAGAAGAAGCCAGAGACCAGATCAAGGGGTCCTTGGAAGTTCTCCTAAGAGACTTGGACGTCACGCTGTGCATAATGTTTATGTCTTAAACGGGTCATTCTAGAAGTGACTTAGAGGATATATCAGAGGGTATCTGTGTTTATGCCTCATGGCTGCCATAGCAAATTCCCATGAACTTGGTGGCTCAAAACAACAGAAATTTATTTTCTCACAGTTCTGGAAGCCAAAGATCTGAGCCAGAAGTCTGAAATCAAGGTGCTAGCAGGGACACATAGGGAAGAATCCATCGTCCGTCTCTTCCAGCTTCTGGAGGTTGCCAGTTTCTTTGGCTCATGGCCACATCATGCCAATCTCTGCCCTCATCTTCGTCTCACCTTTTCTCCTATGCGTGTCTTCTCCTCTTCTGTTTCTTACAGGGACACTTGTCGTTGGATTTAGCGCCCACTCAAGTAATTCAGGATGATCTCATCTCAGCATTCTGAGCTTAATTATACGTGCAAAAAATCTTTTCCAAATAAGGTGACATTCACACCTTCCAAGGATTAGAACATGGACATATCTGTTGTGTGTGTGTGAGGTGGGGAAGAGGCGGTCATGGTGAATGCTAAAGACAAAACGTCTATTTGGAAGGTAGTTGCAATTGACCAGGTAAGAGATGTTCATCAAGTATTCAATTTTTCTGATTAAAAACTTCCCAGGGCAGAATCCTGCAAGCCACTCATGTTTTTCAGAAATTCTCCCCACATTTTCCTTTCTATAATTTAAGCCCACCTTTCTTGCCATGATTTTTATTCAAGCAATTGAATGTATATTTGCAGCAGCACTCCCCCCACATCTAAGTCATTTCTTATATTCATATCATAACCACTGTGTGGCATTTTATGCTGTGAGAATAATTCTGGGCTTTCTCATCTGAAGTGGCAGAAGTCCTCAGGGAGATTCCCTCCCCGAAAATGACACTTATCTAGAGGCAGACAGAGTGTTCTACACAGGATATTTTCCAGCAAGAAAGCCCAAGGCACATAGCATTAAAGTTTCTGGTGAGGTCTGTGGAGCACCAGACCAATCATCATAAAATCCAGATATGAGAATTTCTAGAGTAAGTGGTAGTATATTAAAATAGGATGCAGAAGACCTAGGAAGGGATCAAATCTTTAAACTTCACATCAAAGTCAAGAGTGGTTTCATATGAAAGACAAGCAAATCTAATCTCCCATCCTCTTCACCTCCAAAATGGTCACTATCTGGCTGTTTTTGGTTAGCAATTAAGCAGCAAAGAGTTATTATCCAGATCATGTTCTGCTTGTATTTCTAAACCTAGCTAAACTGTAGTTATTGACCTTCAATCTAACTAACCAATGCTGCTAGTGACCCCTTGCTTTCTAATCAGTTAGAGTGGTCACTTTCTAACAGTTAAAGCTCTGACTCTAAGCCAGTCCTGTCCAAAAGAACTTTCCACGATGACAACAATGCTATACATACAACATTGTATAATAATCTGCACTCTCCAATATGATGTCCACTAGCCACGTGTGGCTACTGACGACTTGAACTGTGGCTGGTGTGAGGGAGAAACCAGTTTTTAAATTATTTATCATTTTCATTAATTTAAACAGCCAAATGGAGTTCATGGCTACCATACTGGACACCACAACTCTAAGATGGGTCCTGGCCCATCTTCCTATTTGAACAGACTGAAGTTCCATGTTGGTATCACTTTAGTCTTGGTCTGTTGTCATATTTACTTCCTGCTCCCAAGGAAGAATCTAGTAAGCCTACTGGGACTTATGGCCATCGATTATACTTCAAAGGAATAAGTTAGAAGTTTTTTTTTCTCTTTGATATTAGTTTGAGATGTTATGAAATAAGACCTATGATACCACCTAGATAATTTCAAAAAAATGTATATAATTTTGGTATGCCCTGCTAGCCACAGATCACTTAGCAGTTTTCTGGATAGACTCACCCTTTTTTTCCGCCTTGCTTCTCTTTCTAGGAAGATTAACAAAGGCTTCTTTGGCTCCTGGATTTAATTTCTATGATGTGACAGAAACATGTACATTTACATACACTATCATTTAAGCCTGAAACTGCAAAAGTTTCTTTTTTTTTTTCTTTTATTATTATTATTATTATTATTATTATACTTTAGGTTTTATGGTACATGTGCGCAATGTGCAAGTAAGTTACATATGTATACATGTGCCATGCTGGTGCGCTGCACCCACCAACTCGTCATCTAGCATTAGGTATATCTCCCAATGCTATCCCTCCCCTCTCCCCCCACCCCACAACAGTCCCCGAAGTGTGATGTTCCCCTTCCTGTGTCCATGTGTTCTCATTGTTCAATTCCCACCTATGAGTGAGAATATGCGGTGTTTGGTTTTTTGTTCTTGCGATAGTTTACTGAGAATGATGATTTCCAATTTCATCCATGTCCCTACAAAGGGCATGAACTCATCATTTTTTATGGCTGCATAGTATTCCATGGTGTATATGTGCCACATTTTCTTAATCCAGTCTATCATTGTTGGACATTTGGGTTGGTTCCAAGTCTTTGCTATTGTGAATAATGCCGCAATAAACATACGTGTGCATGTGTCTTTATAGCAGCATGATTTATAGTCCTTTGGGTATATACCCAGTAATGGGATGGCTGGGTCGAATGGAATTTCTAGTTCTAGATCCCTGAGGAATCGCCACACTGACTTCCACAAGGGTTGAACTAGTTTACAGTCCCACCAACAGTGTAAAAGTGTTCCTATTTCTCCACATCCTCTCCAGCACCTGTTGTTTCCTGACTTTTTAATGATTGCCATTCTAACTGGTGTGAGATGGTATCTCATTGTGGTTTTGATTTGCATTTCTCTGATGGCCAGTGATGGTGAGCATTTTTTCATGTGTCTTTTGGCTGCATAAATGTCTTCTTTTGAGAAGTGTCTGTTCATGTCCTTCGCCCACTTTTTGATGGGGTTGTTTGTTTTTTTCTTGTAAATTTGTTGGAGTTCATTGTAGATTCTGGATATTAGCCCTTTGTCAGATGAGTAGGTTGCGAAAATTTTCTCCCATTTTGTAGGTTGCCTGTTCACTCTGATGGTAGTTTCTTTTGCTGTGCAGAAGCTCTTGAGTTTAATTAGATCCCATTTGTCAATTTTGGCTTTTGTTGCCATCTCCTTAAGCTGATAAGCAACTTCAGCAAAGTCTCAGGATACAAAATCAATGTGCAAAAATCACAAGCATTCTTATACATCAATAACAGACAAACAGAGAGCCAAATCATGAGTGAACTCCCATTCACAATTGCTTCAAAGAGAATAAAATACCTAGGAATCCAACTTACAAGGGATGTGAAAGACCTCTTCAAGGAGAACTACAAACCACTGCTCAAGGAAATAAAAGAGGATACAAACAAATGGAAGAACATTCCATGCTCATGGGTAGGAAGAATCAATATCATGAAAATGGCCATCCTTCCCAAGGTAATTTACAGATTCAATGCCATCCCCATCAAGCTACCAATGACTTTCTTCACAGAATTGGAAAAAACTACTTTAAAGTTCATATGGAACCAAAAAAGAGCCCGCATCGCCAAGTCAATCCTAAGCCAAAAGAACAAAGCTGGAGGCATCACACTACCTGACTTCAAACTATACTACAAGGCTACAGTAACCAAAACAGCATGGTACTGGTACCAAAACAGAGATATAGATCAATGGAACAGAACAGAGCCGTCAGAAATAATGCCACATATCTACAAGTATCTGATCTTTGACAAACCTGACAAAAACAAGAAATGGGGAAAGGATTCCCTATTTAATAAATGGTGCTGGGAAAACTGGCTAGCCATATGTAGAAAGCTGAAACTGGATCCCTTCCTTACACCTTATACAAAAATCAATTCAAGATGGATTAAACACTTAAATGTTAGACCTAAAACCATAAAAACCCTAGAAGAAAACCTAGGCATTACCATTCAGGACATAGGCATGGGCAAGGACTTCATGTCTAAAACACCAAAAGCAAAAGTTTCTTAGATTGTTTTCAAGTTCCTAACTACCCAACTTCTGGATGGAGTGAAGTTGATTACTCATTGAAGGGATGAATATAAAGTATTTAGGACTAGATCCACTGTCTTTCAAGGAACTCCTACAGATTTGTCTAGGAAGACAAATCATTGTTTCTGTGAGTGATTTTATCACATCTATACACTAAGCATTAAAAGAAAGCTGAAGCTTTCAGTAAGCAGACCAGGCTGTCACGAAAGCCTTCAGTGTATGAACCCAGATTCTCCATTCCCTAAAATTGGAGAACATTTCAACAACTCACCTGTCCCTTTATTCACAGTGTAAAAAGAAACATTCAGCTCCGTGAAGTGCTGAAGAAACAGAGACGGTTGGTTCAATGAGACTACGGGGCACAGAGAGCTCTCATAAAACTTACTACTAGATTATATGATGGTAAGTCCTACAATAGAGATGACATAAGAACGAACAAGATCAAATTTATAAATAATATATTAAAAATACAGGTAGCAAAAGAATGAATGAGAGGAAATCTACAAAGCATTTCCCATAGAAAACAGTTTCAAAACTATGTGATATTATTACATAGCATTACTGTTTTGATAAGTTAACTGAAATCCCAGCAACTCAGGAGGCCAAGGTGGGAAGATTGCTTGAGGCCAGGAGTTCAAGGCCAGCCTGGGCAACATAGCGAGACCTTGTCTCTACAAGAAAAAAAATTGTTTTAATTATCTGGGCATGGTGGCCTGCACCTGAAGACCTAACTACTCGGGAGGCTGAGGCGGAAGGATTGCCTGAGCCCGGGAGTTCAAGGTTACAGTGATCTATGACTGTGCCACTGCACCCCAGCCTGAGTTACGGAGCAAGACCCTGTCATTTGTTGTTGTTTTCTCTCTCTTCTTAGATAAAAATTCTGTTTGTGACACAAACAGCCATTAGAGAGAAATGATTAGCTATTATACTTCTCAGTGGTGGTTAGCAATGGGCTATAATTATTCATTTCTATTAGGAGCCATTAGCCATTAATTCTAGGTATTAGAATTTTGAGAGCAGCTTGACCACATTGATTCCTGGGTTTACATTTAAAATAGATGCTAGAGAGAAAGAGAGAGATGATAGACAGGTATGTATTTTTGAAACATAAACTATTAAGTTATGGTCATGATTATTGAATGGCTTTCAATTCCATTGGAATACACTGTTCCAGAACTGTGTTTTATCTGTGTCTTCACTGATGCAAGTTTTCACTAAAATAGAATCTCAGACTTTAGGAACTTTAGCCACTGTCAAGAAGAAGAGCAGGAGCCCAGGACAGGAAGACATAACCTTAACCCTGTCTTTGCTGAGTGAACTTAAGCAATAGATTTAACCTTTTTATGGCTTAGCATCCTCATCTGTAAAATGAGAAAAATAGTATCTACTTCATTAGGATGTTGCAAAGATTAAATGAGTTCATTATTGTTAAGCACTTAACTGTCATCATCATCATCATCCCACAGATGTAGACACCAATGTCCAGGTAGGCGATATGATTTGTCCAAATCATAAAACTAGCATTAAGCACACAGAAGAACCCAAATCTCTTGACAACTAGCCCTGAGCTCCTTCCACTGGGCCATGCTGCCTGTATTGTTCTATACTACGCCATACTTTCTGATGCATAAAGTCCTTATCAGGTACATAACTTATGAAGGAAAGAACACAGAAAGGAGAAGGCCTAATGATGCCATTTCTATACATCTCAAGGCAAGACCATATAGGCTGAAGTGGCTGCTGAAACCAGTCACTTCAGTGTCACTATTAAAGTCCTTGTATCCAATGTATCTCCCCATTGGCTGCTATTCCTAAAATTTCTCTTATATAAGGAACAAGTTTTCATTGCATAATAATAAATGTATAAAAAATATTGTTTTAATTATTAATAACCACATACTGGCTCATATTTATAGTACTCATATCAAAACCTTACTCTTAATAAATGAAAATATAAGGTAAAATATATGAACATATAATAATATTTGTGTAATACATAAGAACATAAGATCATGGGCCATGAAAGAGGGCTTGTTGAGGTGAGGAATGAAATGGTACACAGTGGATGCTCTGGGTATCCAAATCAAACTTAATTTTCCTCACAATTTTCCAGGAGCCAGTAGGAACATTTCCTGGGATGTCACAGCAAGGAATGAAGTACAGCTCCACCAGGAGCCATTAAATATGGGATTAATGATGGACAATTCACGTGAAAGGCAAGAACTGCTTGTCTCCTTCCACAAAACACCAAGGCCATTCCAGACCCAAGTCAAACTGAGTCTATAGCCATGAAAAAAATGGTCCCCATGGGGTCCTGCAGGAGAGACAACAAAACGTTTTGATGTTACATCTCCTCCAGATCCGTGTGGGCTTTCAGAAAAAAAAAGAAAAGGCCCTTGTACAGATATGTTTTATAATCCAGATTTTTACATAGCATGAAAGGGGAAGAAGAAAGGAGCCATTCACAAATTGTCCATCTATTCCTGTATTCTTCAGGAACAATTACTTTGCTTCCACATGAACTGCTTTCAACATAATTCCTCTTTATATTAGAAGTCCAAAGTAAAAAGGCTACCTTGACTATACAAGCTTCAGGAAAATCTATATATTTAACTTTAGAATGGCTTTTCTTTTATCCCCATGTAACGTTTGAAAACCATGTTGATGCACTTTATAAAGAATCACACTGCCTCAAAAGTATAGCAACAAAAACAATTCAAACATAAAATCTCATTTTTAAGTTCTTAGCTTTAAATATGCATCAACAGAATGTGAACTGTTATTTTCTCCACATGGGTCTTAAGTACTAAACAAAGCACTGGCTGATCACTATTACAGAAAAGTGGACTTCGTTATTGTCACACTGTCTCTGTCACATCAAAGCTATCTCTCTTTTGCAAGAACCAGTTTTTTTCTGTACTGCACTTTTTCCCCTGCCACTACATGGAATGCTCTGAACCATTGATCAGTTAGGGAAATTGTTTTAATAAGGGAGGTTGATTTTGTCATGTATGTGTTATCTTTCTCTTTTCTTGACCACATTATCCTCTGGGAATCAGAATGCTAAGTTGTTATTGGGAGTCTATAACTGGCTTGAAATTACTCTGAGAAGTTCAGCCCTACCAAACTGCTTCATGGCAAATTATTGCTTACCACCTAGCATCTGATACATATATACCAGAGGGCATGTACATATGCATGTATAGGATGGCAATTTGCTGTACTTTAAATTTATTCCTTTCTTCTCACCTTTCTCACATGCCATCAAATCCCCCATTTCCTAGATGGAATGCATTTTTCTAGATGAAAAGAAAAAACTCACTGATGAAATGAGTACTAACTCATTTGCCTCACTGGTTGAAGAAGCCAATTAATATATGAGAAACATCAGCTAGCTTCAAGAAACGTGGAGTGCAGATAAAGACTAAAGAACCACGGAGTCAACCAAGTAAAGTACCAACTCAAAATGATAGCAAAGAACTAGATATCTAGTATGTGTTCAATAGATGGCTAAGGGTGAGTTTCCTGATATTCTAATTTACTCAGGAGCAATCTGAATTTTCTAAGAGGATATTTATAATAAATTCCTACTGGTAGACTTTAAGCTATTATGGAAGACAGTAAGAGGTTTTTTGTTTTTATTTTTGTGCCCATTAAATTGCATCATGTAGTTGATCATTTAACTTTGTCTAAATCCAAGTTTGACCTGTTTGTCTATGTTCCACATAATTGAAAAAAGTACTGGGAGTAAATGAAGGGGATTCTCAGATGTGCTTACTGAGTTATGTTGGTCTGGTAGATGCTGGAATGGAGAGTGAAAGTCTTCAACTTTTTTTGTCATTCTATCGAACCAACAGGATGGAGACAGGAAGTAATACTCACTTCGCAATTAATCACAATCTCATCAGGAAGACTCACTCCCAACCGGTTCATTAAAGGCAAATAGACTTCTTCCAAAGCCTTAGTTTTCCTTTCCATTATCAATCAGGGGAAGAATAAATGAGATTAAAAATGTAAAGCAAAAAGGAAGAACTGAATAAATCAGCCAAAAAATAATAGGATCTTTGGGAGAAAATAGTTTTTTACAAAGACGTTCAGAAACAGTATAAAATAAGTATCTGAGTGTAGAGATCTAAGTATATATACACATGCTGACTTTAACACCCATGTTTCAGCAAACATCAATATTTATTATGCCTCTGGAAACTATTGACTGGTGGGAAAATCAACATATATCTTGATGTTGACCACAACAAAAATCAATAATTGCTTCATAATTTACCAAGACTCATGGGATTTAACGAACCAGATAGCTATGAAGTAAAGCAAAATCATTATACTTTCTCCCTGGCATACTGGATAAAGGATATAATACCAGCATTAGACATTTGTAGCCATACCTTGTGTCACCCCACTAAACCCCACCTTTATTGAATGAAGCAAGTGTAACATCACCTTTCACAGAATTGTGGATGACAACTCTGAAATTTGAGCAAGGAGAGAAGAGTAAGAGAAAGAAACCTCAGGGAAGACAACACTCATTAGAAAACTGATTCAGTGTCACAGATGAATGTGGGCATTTGTGCCTGTGAATTAAACAGCAGTCCCCTGCTGGTAAATATACTTTATCCACTTTGTTAGGCCCCAGTATTGCATTATACTGATTGTACGTTCATCCTTTTCTAGTTTTTCACTTATCTCCAGAGATTAATAAATGCAGGTTATTCAAATGCCATGACTATCTAAAATCCAATCCAAAGGGACTTTAGTGGCAGATTTAGAAAAAAAAATGCTGGTACACTTCCCGTCCTTCTTTAGGATCCCCTCAATATTTGTATCTACTTAAGAAAAGCAGAAGTAAAAAGATGGCCAACACTCCGCAGTGCAGACACAATGATTCATCTGCAAATTAGGAGCTGGGCCAATACAACCAGTCATTAAAATCTTTCAGTTTAAGTCCAAAACAGAGAAACTCTATACACTGAACTGTAGGGATGTGTGTATGAATTGTCTGATAAATATGCAGAATGATGTTTCCCAGTGCTCCTAAATGATATTAATAAGACAAGCTCTGCAAGGAAAAACAGAGGTCAAAGCAACCAACAGAGTAAGCCAAAAATGGGTTCCCATTAGAATAAATTTCTAATAATGAGTATCTCTAGAAAACTGCCAGACTACCTTTATCTAAAACTATAGAAAAAGATCTGGTTCCATTTTGTGTGGTCTACACAGGGAAATAATAAGTGAACAAATGTGGGCTGAAAGCATAATGGCTAATAATATTTCCCAGAAGAGAAGAAAGAGGTGAGCTGTGTCTTTATAGACATTGCCAATAGGTAAGAGAGGGCACAGAAACTCAAAGCAGCCTTAGATTTACTGAATGTAAGAGAAGGAAGAGGGGAAAAGAGATGTAGATACAAGATTAAAGATTATAAATAAAATTACCATAAGTAACTCCAATTTACCAATCATTTGAAGTGTTTCTAAGAGCAAGATTATTTCATATTGCCTACGTTTATGGCAAGGAGCATCAGTGATGTTACACTTTTCAAATGTATCGTAACTTAGCATTTTAGAAAGCTTGTACTTGGATTATCATAATTGAGCCTCACAAAAGAACTTTTAAATGGCCTCCTGTGTGATGGTTAATTTTATTTGTCAACTTGACTGGGCTTAAGGATGCCCAGATAGTTAGTAAAACACTATTTCTGGGTGTATTTGTGAGGGTCTTTCTGGAAGACATTAGCATTTGACTCAGTAGACTGAGTAAAGAAAACTGTCCTCACTGAGGTAGGCGGATATCATCCAGGCCATTAAAGGTCTAAATGGAACAGAAAAAAAATACAAAATTACTATTTTCAATCAGAAGGACTGTAAGATTCTAATATCTGCCTTTGCACATTTTCTATCATAAGCTAACCACTGAAAGCTAATTAGGCAAAAATTATTTATTCATATGTCTACCCCTAACATTACGTATTTTAAATTCCACATTCTTTTCTGTGACTTAGAGCACCATTTTATACCAGATGTTCTATCCTTTAGGGCTATTGTGAGACATGAGGAATACTTCCATCTCTGATAACCAAGGTGGGGAAATGCCCCTTCATACACCGAATCTCAACTATTAAATGATCTAAAGCAGTGTTTCTAAAATTATAGTCAATGGACTACCTTCCTTAAAAGGAACTGGAGACCTTGTGAAAATGAAGACTCCTAAGTCCTACCCCAATACTTTTGAGTCAGAATTTCTAATTGGGTCCCAGCTATATGTTAACAAACATCCTAGGCAATATTTGTATACAAGGTAGGATAAGAACCACTGAATCCGAAGATTGGAGCAATGAGTGTACAAATAAGACTCAGGCCCTAACACAGAACCCTCTACACATTATACCCAGGGACAGCAAGTACAGATCAAAATAAACAAAAACAAAATGTCCTAGCTTAGGTAAAAAATAAAAATGAAACACAGGACAGGTGCGGTGGCTCATGCCTGTCATCCCAGTACTTTGGGAGGCTGAGGACAGATCACTTGAGGTCAGGAGTTCAAGACCAGCCTGGCCAACATGGTGAAACCCTGTCTCTACCGAAAATACAAAACTTAGCCCAGGCGTGGTGGTACATACCTGTAGCCCCAGCTACTCAGGAGGCTGAGGCAAGAGAATCACTTGAACCCGGGAAGTATAGGCTCCAGTGAGCCAAGATTGCGCCACTGCACTCCAGTGTGGGCGAGAGAATGAATCCCTGTCTCAAAAAAAAAAAATTATTCTCGTTTAAATGCCTTCAAAGGAGGTTTTACAAAGCCTCTTGATATTGATAGCTTCTTTTTTTTTTTTTTTTTCCGAGATGGAGTCTCACTCTGTTGCCCAGGCTGGAGTGCAGTCGCATGATCTCGGCTCACTGCAACCTTCACCTCCCAGGTTCAAGTGATTCTCCTGACTCAGTGTCCCAAGTAAGGTGGGATTACAGGCATGTGCCACCATGCCCAACTAATTTTTGTATTTTTAGTAGAGACAGGGGGGTTCACCAGGTTGACCAGGCTGGTCTTGAACTCCTGACCTCATGATCCACCAGCCTTAGCCTCCCAAAGTGCTGGGATTACAGGCGTGAGCCACCACACCCAGCCGATAACTTCTTATATGAGTGTGCTTCACTCTAAACATGCACACACACAAAACCAAAATGTGTATATTTAAAAAATCAAATTACTACAATTTTCCTTAAATTTCGGAATATCTTATACAGGGTTATTTAAAATAGTGTACACAATTATGCATTTTAAATATTATTCTATCTAGACATAATTTTACACACAGCTGTTCGTGAATGTGTCTATTGAACAAAGGTAAGCTTATAGATTTTTCCCAAATAACCCTTCATTTTGGAATTTTTTTTTTTTTTTTTTTAAGACAGAGTTTCACTCTTGTTGCCCAGGCTGGAGTGCAATAGTACGATCTTGGCTCATCACAACCTCCGCCTCCTGGGTTCAAGCGATTGTCCTGCCTCAGCCTCCCAGGTAGCTGGGGTTACAGGCATGCACCACTATGCCCAGGGAAATTTTGTATTTTTAGTAGAGACAGGGTTTCTCCATGTTGGTCAGGCTGGTCTCGAACTCCCGGCCTCAGGTGATCCACACGCCTTGACCTCCCAAAGTGCTGGGATTACAGGTGTGAGCCACTGTACCCAGCCAATTTTGGAATTTTCAAAATATGTTAAGGACTGTAGAACTATACATACACACACACACGTATATATACAACATATGTATACAATACATATATATAAAGTTTATATATACATATATACAATATAATATATACATATGTATATATATGTATATACATTGTATAATATATGTGTGTATATTTGTGTTTAATTGATGAAATAATTAACTTGTATTTGGGACTCTCATATAAAAAGCTATGGTCTGGATTGGGCGCAGTGGCTCACACCTGTAATCCCGGAAACGTGGGTGGCCGAGGCAGGGGGATCATTTGAGGTCAGGAGTTCAAGACCAGCCTGGCCAACATAGTGAAACCCCGTCTTTACTAAAAATACAAAACTGAGCAGGGTGTGGCGGCAGGCTCCTGTAATTCCTGCTACTCAGGAGGCTGAGGCACAAAAATCACTTGAACTTGGGAGGCAGAGGTTGCAGTGAGCCAAGATCGCACCACTGCACACCCCAGCCTGGGCGACGGAGATTCAGTCTCAAAAAAAAAAAAAGCTATGGTCTGGAATGGAAAAAAATGGGCCTGCTTTCTGAACCTTCCACATACTCATTTATGCGGCCATAAGCACATCGTTTAATAACACTGGGCTTTGTCATTCCTTTGCTGCCTGGGCATGCTAATATCCTCCTCCTAGCATTGCTATTAAGGTGTTTAGCAGGGTTTCTGAATGAACATAATAAATTTAAAGTGCAACACAGAACTTGCCTCCCCTGACACCTAGCAAGTAAGCAAAGAAGAGCTACAGCAACCTACAGAAGGAAAAAGAATTAACTGAAGGCGTGGAAGGGAAGTTAAAGGGGAGGGGGCATTCTTCAGTGGAAGGGAGGGGTGCAGCACAGCTGGCATCCAAACCAGTTCCCTCCTAGTGGACCTCAGCTTATCCCAGAAGGAGTGTCACTGAGTTTACAAAGTTCTGAATTTGTTGTTAATACCTTCAACCTGAACAGAAGCAGACTGAACATATATCTGTATCATTTTCTCTCTTAACAGAAGAATGACGGAGTGGTTCCTGGGGTGAAGCAGGTTAAATGGAGAAAGCAGACAATGTACATAACTCTCTCTGATGAAAGTGGAAACTACAGACCTACATCCTGTATTGAAGTACAATTGAAGAACAAGCTAAAGCTCAAGGCCCTTCCTGCCTCCATGCGGAAATAAAATATATGATTCCTAGCCAAGTGTTATAGAACACGTATGTGACATGAAACCTCAAAGGCACAAAAGATCCTAAATATCCTAAAAGAGAGCTCCTCAGCCGACCTTTCTTCGTATCCTCTATTTTCTCCTTAGGCGACTCAAAAATGGGTAGAAGACAAAAGACTTGCTATCAAACTGTAGCTTACAGAGGAAAACAAACTTTTATATGACAGGAAGAGGGTTAAGAAGTCACCCAGCTCTATATCAGATCAAATGGAATGTCAGCACAGGACTGCCAAGTCATAAGCAAGATGAAAAAAATAGCACGGCAACAATGCAAACATGTGACAGCCAAAAGGGTGGGAGTAGAAAAGGGAGAAGAATATCAAAAAGACAAAGAACCAATGCTAGAAGGAAAAATTACTCAATGAACGAGGGAAAGTGCTCTACCACTGTGTTATGCTATAAAACAACGTAATTATTAAATGAATATGGTAAGATGGTAAAAAGATAGAATAAGATGAAAAGAGAAATTGCCTAGCTAAGGCAATAAATTGATGCTCAAATCAACATCATTTCTGAACTAAAAAACATATTAGAACTAGCAAGGAATTGAACAGACATTGCTAAAGAGCAAACTACTAACATGTGGAAAATTGAACATAAAAATAATGAATGCAAATTTAAAAAATAAAGACATCTAAACAATTAGAGAGGAACTAAATTACATGGAGGACAAAGATGATATAGCCAAAGAAGAATTGGTGCCCCTGAGATAATCAACAAGTGAAACTGAAAAAATATGTTGTAAGTTACAATACAATATATATATCATATTGTATAATATGATATATATTATATATATCCTAAAATTCAAAGAGGAACCAATGAGCCTGAATAAAAGGTCATATCATAATTGAGCATATCAAGTGTTATAGGGGATTTTCAACACCAAGATCCATCTAGTAGACTAAGTAACATCAAGAATAAACAATTACACAGTCATCCAGACAAATAATGCACATCACTCACAAAAAGAAAAAAATCATGCTGGCCATAGATTTATTCACCATACCAATGAATGCCAGGTGATGATGGAATAATGTCTATTAAGCTCTAGGGGGAAGAAAATGATTCCCCCAAGAAAATTATCTCCAGCCAAGAGGTTGTTCACATAGAAAGCATCAGGTAGACATTATTGAACATAAAAGAAATGAAGGAATAAAAACATCCATGAGGCCGGGTGCGGTGGCTCACACCTGTAATCCCAGCACTTTGGGAAGCCGAGGCAGGTGGATCAAAAGTCAGGAGTTTGAGAACAGCCTGGCCAACATGGTGAAACCCCATCTCTACTAAAAAAAAATAAATAAAAATCAGCTGTGTATGGTGGTGTGCACCTGTAATTCCAGCTACTCAGGAGGCTGAGGCAGAATTACTTGAACCCGGGAGGTGGAGGTTGCAGTGAGCTGAGATTGTGCCATTGCACTCCAGCCTGGGTGACAGAGCAAGACTCTGTCTCATCAATAAATAAATATTAAAAAGTAAAAAAATCCATGAATTCCTTCTTAATGACAGTAAAATCTAGCCAATTAATAGATGAGTCAAAATTTAAAACTTGAGAATGAAGAAGCCATGGTAACAGAAGAGGTGTTAAGCATTTTATCCACTGTACTATTTTTTCAACTTTCCTGTATGTTAGAATGTATTCATACTAAAAGGTTGGAGAAAAAAAGATTAAATTAATGGTATACATGCTATAGTATAATACCATGAAAATATTATACCAGGTACTAGTAAGTAGTATACATGGTATACTATTCCATGGTATAGTATTACACATGTTTTGCAAAGATGGTGAAGCTGAGTCATAAGATGGCACTATTTGTGTTACTAGGTGATGTCTGACCTCACTCCCTTAGCAGTGCTAGTAAGGATAGGGATAGGAAAAATATCCTTCAGCAGCACTCCACACTGACATGTTATAAGCAGATATTTATCAGAAGTCTATTTCTAAATTACAAAAAGACTAGCTTTGATAAGAAGAGTTAAGAATGTGTGACAGGGTCAGAGCCTTGGGATAGGATGGAACCATCAACAGGACCATTATGCTACTCAGCAATACTAAAAAAAAGTTATTAAAATGTATCTTTGTTAATAAATTTGTGGTGCTCCCCTAGAAAAAAATAAGAAAGTCATGGTCTCTGTTTTTTTTTTTTTTTTTTTGAGACTGAGTCTCACTCTGTCGCCCAGGCTGGAGTACAGCAGCGCGATCTCGGCTCACTGCAAGCTCCGCCTCCCAGGTTCATGCCATTTTCCTGCCTCAGCCTCCCGACTAGCTGGGATTACAGGCGCCCACCACCACGCCCAGCTAATTTTTTGTATCTTCAGTAGAGACGGGGTTTCACCGTGTTAGCCAGGACGGTCTCGATCTCCTGACCTCATGATCCACCCGCCTCGTCCTCCCAAAGTGCTGGGATTACAGGTGTGAGCCACGGCGCCCAGCTGGTCTTTGTCTTTTGAGATATTGTCTGTTCTCATCATTGTGTCGTGTGATGAGAAGATTATTTAACCAAATATCAGAAAAGCTGAAGTTATAGTTTAATATATTTGGTTATCTATAGATATACTATACAACATATAAATAACAAAATATCCATGTGTTGGTGGGCATCTGTTGAAATTATGCATGTGATAATTTCAACAGATCCTCCCCCCACACACACATCTAATAAAATTTTATACCCTATGACAATATTTTTAAAGTAATAAAAAAATTTTACTTTACTATAATTATTTATATTAAATCAAAAGTTGAAACATATTTGGCAATCATTTTAAATACAAGAAAAGAGTAAGGATACCTATTATCAGTATTGTGTTGGTCAGAGAATTTTTGGTTTTGAGAAACAGAAACCCATTAGAGATAGATCACAGAAAGGAGGGTTTATTATAGTAGAATCTAAAACCTAAAGGGAGGCTGGGTGTAGTGGTTCAGCCTATAATCCCAACACTTTGGGAAGCTGAAGCAGGAGGATCGCTTGAGCCCAGGAGTTCACGATCAGCCTGAGCAACATATTGAGACCCCATTTCTATCATAAATTTAAAAAAATTAGCCAAGCATGGTGGTGCATGTCTGTGGTCCCAGCTACTTGGGAGAATCAGGTAGGAAGCTCACTTAAGCCTGGGAGGTCAAGGCTGCAATGAGCCACGATAGCACCATTGTACTCCAGCCTGGACAACAGAGAGAGACCCTGCCTCAGAAAGTTAATTAATTAATTAATTGAAAAACCTAAAGGGAAAACTGCTTCTCACAAGAAGTTGAAAGATAACAAAATGGCTCTTTCTGAGTCTGAATGTTCTCTTGGATTGGCTTTTGTGGGTTGGTGTGTGTGTGCACATGTATGTGTGTGTACACGTGTGTCATACATGTGAGTGTGCATGTGTGTTGGAACTCAGTATCAACAGTAGGTGACCTTATAGCTCCTGTCTGACTCCTAATCTGCTGGTTGCTGGCTGGCAGATGAATCAGCTTTCCCTAAGGCGTGTGCCCATTTTTTATCCAATCAGTCATTACGGAAGCATACATATAGCGCTGAGCTAGCAAGCAGAACAGTTAGAAAGCTAGATGGGACAAGACCAGCAAATTAATTGATGTCACTTCTACAACTGTTTTTCTAATATACTTATAATAATAAATATCATTAAGATTCAAGTAAGATATAAAAATCACATTGGGAACTGAAAAATTATTATGCACGATTAGAATAATTGCATCATTAAAACAGCTGAATAAATCTGCTATTAGAGATAAATTACCAATTAGAAATAATAAAATAACAGTGAAATGAAAAGATAGAACATCCAAAAAGTTCATCAAAGTCTTATATCCCGTAAAAGGAAGCTAAAGCATAATAATAAAAGAGATCTAGTCTCAAGAATAATAGAGTTAGCAAATATTCATGAAAAAGCTTAATTAAAAGCTACATAGAACTTTTATAATGAAAAATGTTAAGTAGGAAATATAAAGAAAAACTTTAATAAGTGAAGTTATAATTTAAACCTTGATAAAGAGATTAATATTTCTTCAAAGTTAATTTGTAGAAGTATTACCATTGCAGTCAAACTCTCAATAGAGAGGGGTGGGAAGATAACAAAATATTTCCAAAATCGATTTTAGAAAAGCATTTAGAATAATTGGAATATTATAAAAATACTGAAAAAAGTATCGCAGGTTTTTAAAATATAAGAAAAGCAAAGTATTACTCTTAGAAGAATTAAGTTGTATTAGATGTTAAAACATATTATAAAACAACAATTATAAAATTAACAAATTCATAAAAATTAGAATAATTAAAATATTGATTATATCTGCAGACAAATGATAATTTTTCTCAAGCCTAAAGTACCAAGCAAAATCACAAGAAAAAATTGACAAATTTAGATATACAAAACTTAAAATGATATATTAAAAACTCAATTGATTAGGAAACCAGCACACTATGAACAATATTTGATATTAAGTATGTCAAATATTTCTATAAAATATCATCTCTCATTAAAATTTATTTTAAAAGGCAAAAATGCCCCAGCATTAAAATTGAAAATATGTAACAATCTGTACAAGAAAGAACACAATTACATTTAAACAAACAAATGGAAATGTGTTCATTCTCACTAAACATCAAAGATGGCACATTAAAGCAAACTTGAAATATTAACGTGCACCTACAAATTAGAAAACACTTCTGGAAATAGCACACACATTGAATAAGGAAGTTATCACACTAGAAATATTCTGTACAATTTGTAACACTGCAAACTGGTACAACTGATTTGGATGGCAATATTACAAATTGAACACCAAAGGCCATAAAAAACTTTTTTCTCCACTTTACCACTCCCAAGAGGTAAAGGAATGAGTGCAATCTCTTTTTTTTTTTTTGCCTTTTTAAAAATATTTAAATAGGTTTTTGAGGAACAGATGGTGTTTGATTACATGAGTAAGTTCTTTAGTGGTGATTTCTGAGATTTTGGTGCACCCATCACCCGAGCACTGTACATTGTACCCAATGTGTAGTCTTTTATCCCTCAGCCCACGCCAACACTTTCCCCTGAGTTCCCAAAGTCCATTGTATCATTCCTATGTCTTTTCATCCTTACAGTTTAGCTCCCACTTGTGAGTGAGAACGTACAATGTTTGGTTTTCCATTCGCGAGTTACTTCACTTAGAATAATGGTCTCCAATTCCATCCAGGTTGCTGCAAATGTCATTATTTCATTCCTTTCTATGGCTGAGTAATAGTCCATGGTATATATATACACCACAATTTCTTTATCCACCCATTGATTGATGGGCATTTGGGCTGGTTCCATATATTTGCAATTGCTAATTGTGCTGCTATAAACATGTGTGTGCAAGTATCTTTTTTGTATAATGACTTCTTTTCCTGTGGGAAGATACCCAGGAGTGAGATTGCTGGATCAAATGGTAGTTCTACTTTTAGTTCTTTAAAGAATGGAATGAACACAATCTTTGAGATCAAATAGACACAGGCTCCATTCTGATATACTGCAGCTTTACCATCTTCATTTGATTAGAAAGTGATGATAACTATGACTAAGATTTCCACAGAGAGCAAAAAGATAATGATACTATAAATGCCTAGCACTTTATAGACACTAAATGGATTGTATTACCTATGTTTTTTCTCATCTTTCTTATCCCCATGAAATACAGACACAAACATGAACATACATGCACTTATAAACATATATATAAGCACAGAAAATTTAAAGAAAATAATTTAATCAAAAAAGCTTTACGCTCTGAGAACAGAAGGGGAAATGGCATGCCATTCCTTTAACAATGCCTAAGCCGTTAAAAGGAATTGGGAGTTTTCCAGCTACAATCTTGGCCATCTGTATTAGTCTGTTCTCACACTGCTATGAAGAAATACCCGAGACTGAATAATTTATAACGGAAAGAGGTTAAATTGACTCAGTTCTTCAGGGCTGGGGAGGCCTCGGGGAACTTACAATCATGGTGGAAGGGGAAGCAACCATGTCCTTCTTCACATGGTGACAGAACTGTGCTGCGCAAAAGGGGGAAATCCCCTTATAAAACCATCAGATCTCGTGAGAACTCACTCACTATCACGAGAACAGCATGGAGGTAACCTTACCCATGATTCAATTACCTCCCACTGGGTCCCTCCCATGACATGTGGGGGTTATGGGAGCTACAATTCAAGATGAGATTTGGGACACAGCCAAACCATATCACCATCTGAAGAAAATAGGATCCAAAAGGACCCAAAGGCAGAGGGAAATCTGGTATATTCCTGGACTCCATCTAGGGAAAGAAGTTTAGGGAGAGAAGGCTCTCTTAAGACACTAAAAACTATTACACAACAGGGTCTGAATGCTGCTTTGAAGGCCTAACTCATCAGATTGGTGCATGCTTTAAACTGGCTGCACATATCCCCCCTCTAACCAGCAGGTGAGTTCCCAAGAGGAAGGAGAGATGAATTATAGAAAAAAAAGTTTTCCTCTGTATATCAAAACTGTAGAATGAGTTGAATTTTGTAGATGTTGCATGAAAAAGCACTTTTAGATAACTAAAGGACAATCTAGTTTTAGAAATTCTCATTAGACTGGGATTTTTGCTCTCTTGTCTGCGTTTTTAGGTTGACTCCATGAAGGCATCACACCTTTACTAGGGTTAATACCTGTCTAACAATCTGTAGTTCTTCAATCAGCTGTGAAAACCATATTTTTCAAAATGAGTTATTAGAATCTGGAAATTATAAGATTATTAATTATTACTTCTAATAATTATCTGTGTTATTATTTTGGAAATAATAGCAGCCAGGCATGGTGGCTCATACCTGCAATCCAAGCACTTTGGGAGTCCAAGGTCGGAGGATCACTTGAGCTCAAAAGTTTGAGACCAGCCTGGGCAACATGGTGAAACCCTATCTGTACAAAAAATTTTAAAAATTAGCCAAGCCTGGTGGCCTGCACCTGTAGTTTTAGCTTCTCAGGAGGCTGAGGCAGGAGGATCACTTGAGCCAGGGGAAGTTGAGGTTGCAATGAGCCAGTATCCAGCGACTGACTCCAGCTTCGGTAACAAAGTGAGACCCCATATCAAAATAAAATAAAACAGAAATAGTAGCAAAAAATTATTTCTTTCCAAAGGCCCTAACTTATAATCCTCTTTTACAGTACATAAAACTAGATTCTGAAAATCACATGGGTCCACACATTACGAAGAGGGTCTTTTCTCTCTGTTTATGTCGTCTTTTGAGTGCACTTACAGATTCCTGTCTTGAATTCACTGCTGGTTTTTCAGCCTCTATTGTTGCTTCAGCTTGCTCTTCTATTTCCTTCTTGCTTACTTGTTTCTTCATTTTATTTATAGCTCTATTTTTTCCTGCACTGTTGGAATGATTTCCAGTTGCACCATTCATGCTTTCAACTATTTGGGAAAAAAAAATCTCATTTTCTATAAAAATAGCTAACCTCAAAGTGATTCATTTCATTGTCCAGGCCTTTTTATGATTAAAAGACCTTTTCATATTATTCATGAGTCTAAACTGATTCATCCATGTAATTGAGATTTTAAGCTTTTAGGTTAAGGACTACAACTTCCCAGTGACATTTTCAGTGCTAGGTGGAAAGTCTGTGCTGAAATTGATGCTCTTTCTTAAAAAAAGAAATGTTAGCACTTACTTCACCTTTTAACTTAGGCTGCAGAACTGAAGAAATAGGTTTATATTCTTTAAGGTGGGAAGGACCTTAATAACTGCCTGAAGTGACAAACTGTAATAGGAAGTAGATTTTTGTACTAATAGATTTCCACTTAATAAAATCACACATTTACGTAGATCAATACAGGGAAACCATTATGTGTGAGTATACTACGTTTCAAAACTTTCTTGTTTTGTCCATTCTCAAAGTGATATATGCTCATTAGGGAAAACAACAGAAAAAAAAGGGAGAAAAAAAATCAACCATACTCCCACTAACCAAAACAATATCAATGTTAACACTTGATTAAATTATTTTCTTTATTCATTTATCTAAATGGAATTTGGGGTTTTGTTTTATTCCTTTTTCCTTTCTGTTTTTATGTAATTGTGATCATTCTGCATATGGAACTCCTATATATAAACATTCATAACATATAATGAAAGTACCTTGCTTTCTTAATATTATGGCATGAACATTTCTATTATAAATTTTTATAAAGTATTTCAAAACAATTACATAATATCTCATTGAGTGGTGATTCCTGACCTTACTTAACTATTTTACTTTATGGCATGTTAAAATGGTTACCAATTTTTGCTATCACATTAAGCTAGAAAAGAATATCCCTAAACGGAAAGCTTTTTCATTTGGTCTTAGTTTCTTGGGATAAATTTTCAGGAATAGAGTTATTAGTTCAAAGGGAAGAAATATTTGAAGGTTTTTGGTATACATTATCAAAGTTTTTCCAAAAGACTTGCAACAATTGGCACTCCTCTCTACAAGGTACCTTAAGTTATTAGCAGTAAGTAGTCTCATTAAAAACAACTTATGTTTGTGAATTTGCTGGGAAGAAACACCTCTTTTTTCTTATCTTAATTTGAAAATATTTGATCACCATGTGTTGAAATATTTCCATATTTTCATTTATTAGTTGTTGCTCATCTTTTATGATTTTCTAGCAATGATTTTTGCACATTATCTATCATGATTTTAAAGTTTCCATTATTAACACTTTTACACTGTTGGTGGGACTGTAAACTAGTTCAACCATTGTGGAAGACAGTGTGGCGATTCCTCAAGGATCTAGAACTAGAAATACCATTTGACCCAGCCATTCCATTACTGGGTATATACCCAAAGGATTATAAATCATGCTGCTATAAAGACACATGCACACATATGTTTATTGCGGCACTATTAACAATAGCAAAGACTTGGAACCAACCCAAAAGTCCATCAATGATAGACTGGATTAAAAAAATGTGGCACATATACACCATGGAATACTATGCAGCCATAAAAAAGGTGAGTTCATGTCCTTTGTAGGGACACGGATGAAGCTGGAAACCATCATTCTGAGAAAACTATTGCAAGGACAGAAAACCAAACACTGCATGTTCTCATGTATAGGTGAGAATTGAACAATGAGAACACTTGGACACAGGATGGGGAACAGCACATACCGGGGCCTGTCGTGGGGTGGGAGAAGCGGGGAGGGATAGCATTAGGAGATATACCTAATGTAAATGACGAGTTAATGGGTGCAGCACACCAACACGACACATGTATACATATGTAACAAACCTGCACATTGTGCACATGTACCCTAGAACTTGAAGTATAATGAATAAATAAATAAATAAATAAATGTTTCCAGTATTGATTTCTGTGGTTTTTCATAAGGAAGAAAACGAATGTGATTCACAATTGATTCAAAAAATGTCCGAAGTATTTGCCCTTTGATTTTTTTATAGGCATACATTTTTATAATATTAACATCTATCTCTGCCCCTACAGTTTTCCATTATTTTTAAGTTAGTAAACCTTCCCCCAGAGATTTGATAGTTTTCTTCTAAATTTTTAAATTTATATGATTTTTTCAAGTCTCTTTTATTCTTGTAGATTTTTGGGGGTGTATGGTAAGAAGTAAGAATCCAAAGATATCTTTTTTTGTAAATAGATAACCAGTTGTCCCAACACTACTTATTAAATACTACTTTCTTTAACCATTAGTTTGTGGTGCCTCCTTTACCGTATATTGCAGCTTACCTATCATAGAGTTCATCTGAGCTACCTGGTTCTAGTGATTAGCCTATATGAAGCCCACACTGCTTAAGGTATGCAAGCTTCATAATATTTCTTAATATATGGTACAATTCTCCACCACTCATTAATATCCTATTTTAAGAAAAAAAGAATTTTTAATTTTTTTTACAAAGTTTCTCTCAAAAGAATCCCATCTGGACTTTGAATTATAATATTAAAATGATAAATTAATTTGAAAAAAGATAATTTTTTACTATTTAACCCTACCTCCTGATAAAATGTACGTCTTTCATTTGCTACAGTTTTACTTCAGGGCATTAGGTAATCTCTTACAGTTTTTTAAAATTTTTTAAATTATTTATTATTCAGGTTATTTTATTTATTTATTTATTTTGTGACGGTTTCCTTCTGTCACCCAGGCTGGAATGCAATGGTACGCTGTCACCTCATTGCGACCTCTGCCTCCCAGACTCAGGTGATTTTCGTGCTTCAACCTCCCGAGTCGCTGGGATTACAGGCATGGGCCTCCATGCCCAGCTAATTTTTGTATTTTTAGTAGAAATGGGGTTTCGTTATGTTGGCCAGGCTGGTCTCAAACTCTTGGCCTCAAGTGATCCGTCTGCCTCAGCCTCCCAGAGTGCTGGGGTTATAGGCATGAGCCACCGGGCCTGGCCTATTCAGGTCATTTCTACTAATTGCAGATTTGTGCTATTTATGCACATGGACATTCTATTTTATTATACTATGTAACCTAAGTACTTATAGGGTTATGAAGAAAAGCTAATCAAATATTTTATGTTTAACTTATATTTAGCCTCATTACCCTTTTATAAAATTTAATATTTTTTGTGTTTATTTAAACTTCTAATAATATATCATAATCCATATATATATAAATAAACATACCAATTAAATACATTAATATAATGTAATCCCAATATATTTAAAGTTTTCAATACTGTCACTTACTTCCTCCCTCCATATATTTATAACCCCTTAAATATGTTTAATATTTCATTGTCTTGACTGGACATTCCAGATTGATAGTTAGATAATTCTGAGGTTACAAGTTAATTGATTTAATGATAATTAAATGTTTAGGTGTTCTTGAAAAACTAGTTCTTTTAAACAAAATCAATGATGAGTTTCCATAAGATGTGAAGTATTCTGGTGTAAAATAAAAGATTCTTTTGTAATTCACAAGCTCCATATTTAAAGAATGCTTAAAATGAAACCCATTTGCAATGTTACATGTAAAATGCCACATATTGGAACCATGAATGAATTTTCAAAATCTAAAGTACAGTTACAAAGACTTCTTTGAGCACTTGCATTGAATCTAACAGACTGACACGCTTACTATGTGTTAGATGATAAAAATATGCAGTGGGTAGGAGCCTGTGAAAAAATACTCTGGTTAATTTATTATGAATTATAACATACACGAAATTACCATGGGTGATACCATGTCAAAATTAATTTTAGTAATCTTGACATAAAACTGAATTTGTTTAAAAAAATAAGAGAAAATATTCTGGCAACCCCTCGGTATGGGCCAAAAATGAAGAAAAAAAAAAGGGAGTGGTGGGGAGACATGTTGAGATAGACCAGAAAGCCGGTATGTGTGGTAAACTTGCATTGCTGCCGAAGGCTGCCACTAGAAAATAATTGTAATGATACAAAAAGTCACAGAAGGGAATTATCTAGCCAGAGAGAAGAATGTGGGGAATACAGACTTAATAAAAGGTCTTTGGTGGGATCCAAGAAATCATTTGTAGCAGGATGTTAAAATGTGACCCTTCCTGCCTCATATTTTCAGCTGAGACCCTAAATTCCCTCCCAAGGAGCCTTCGTGTGGCTAAAACCAGTTCTAACAGCCTTTGCCAGTCACCTGCCCCCATCAGAACATGTTAGGAAAAGCTTTTTTAAAAAGATGAAAGAATATCTTTGAGCAGAAAGCTTTTTTATTATTTGGGCTTAGTTCCTTAGGACTGATCCCCAGGAATGAAATTATTTGTTCAAAGGGAAGAACTATTTGAAAGGAAATCCTCATGAAGAGTGTGAAGGGAAAATAAATCTCGGGACCCCAAAATCACTAAGCCAAAGGGAAAAGTCAAGCTGGGAACTGCTTAGGGCAAACTTTTTTCCCATTCTATTCCTAAGAAAGATAGCTACTAAGATAAACTCAAAGTCATCCCTCCACACACTGAGATAAATGCATATCTGATTGCCTCCTTAGGAAAAACTAATCAGAAACTCAAAAGAATGCAAACATTTGTCACTTATATACTTATGACCTGGAAGCCCCCTCCCCACTTAGCGTTGTCCTGCCTTTCCAAACCAAACCAATGTACATCTTACACGTATTGATTGATGTCTCATGTCTCCCTAAAATGCATAAAACCAATTGTGCCCCAACCACTTTGGGCACATGTCATCAGGACCTCCTGAGGCTGGGTCACAGGCGCATCCTTAACCTTAGCAAAATAAACTTTCTAAATTGATTGAGACCTGTCTCAGATATTTGGGGTTCACAAGAGGCTGAAGAGATTGAAGAGGAAGAATGTGTATGGTATTCTGTGTTGTGGCACTTTCCTTCCTCACCTGTAGTGAAGAGAAGATGGCTTTAAGGGAACCAGGTGGAGGGCATGTGTCCCTTCAACTTCCAGGATGGTACCAGCCTCACTCTTAGAAAGTCCAAAGGAGAGAGAGTACCTGTAGCAGCCTCCCTGAGACATAGCCAAACAGCAGGATTTATTGGTGTCAGATGTATGTCTAGAGTTGAAGAGGACAAAAGTGAATAAAGAGGCTAGATGTAGACAGCCAGATCCAGGATGTGAGGGGAAACAGGAAACAGCCAGCTGGAAGAGGAAGCTCCTTGCCAGAAAACCAGAATTGGAGATCCTCAGGGAGGACTCTCCAAGGAAGCCATAATAGTGTACTATAAGAGAAGGAGGCAGCTAGGGACATCTGCCACCCCCAGCCCCACCACGTCTAACAGAGAAATAAAGCCTTCTCTCCCACTCACCAATACGCTGCACCACTACAGTCTTTAAGCCCGGAGAAGCAGGAAGCAGCAAGGGCGGGGGTGTGGGAGGAGTAAAAGAGCAAGACAAAAAAATAGAGATGAAAGGCAGTCCCCATGCTCTGCCCCATAAGAATGGGCCTTGTGCCTGGAACACTTCCTTGCCAAGTTCCAGGCTCCATGTGTGCTCCTTTGTTAGTCTTAATCATGTGTGTCAGTGGCCCTCAAGCACACCCCCAGCTTTCAGTATTTCAGGCCCTACAGGGGAAGGGTCAGCATCCTACTACTGCAGGACAGGATGGGTATGTGAAGGCCTCTTGCCCTGCATTGGCTGCCAGAGGGGCCCACTAGCCATGAAAGACTCATGCACATTGTTGGAGCTGGTCTCACCCTGTCTCTTCTCTATGTGAGTAAAAGCATTGCTCCAGCCAGTGTTTGACAGTACTGCGTTTTCCTTGGCGACTCCAATACTAAGATACAGTGGGCATAAGTGTTTGGATTTCTATTACAGGTGGCTGGCATTATGATGACCTTGTCTATCCTCCAGATAGTTGGAATCTTCACCTTGGCATTGGTAACTGGTACATGTTGTTCTGCTCAACGGTAGGTTTACAGATGAGGTCAAGTACAAACTGGAATAGGGAAGAAGTTTTAACTTGAATAAGCAATTGTATTAGACTTTAGTGAATATTTTAATACTAAAAATCACCAGAAGAACTATGAGATCAGCCTGGTGTGTCTTCCAGGGATGGTAGGGGGAGGGGTGGAGAATGACAAAATGCAAAAATTAAGAAAGAATTAAGTTGCTTTCTCCATTCCACAAATGAGTTAGAGAACTGATTAAGGGGGTGATAGAGCCAGCTAGTGAGAGTCAGTTACGTTCATTCCTTTCCAATTCTGAGTTCCATGGCATCACATTGGGGATTTGAAATTGACCATAGTGGTAGTATTTACACAAGAGAAATTGGCAAATGCTACAAATCAGGTTTTTCTTTTTCTTCTAAGAGCAAGTTGTTAAACATTTACCAGCACATCACTAGAAAGAACCTTTCGTCTAAAATTCAGGTGGCCTGTAGAAAACTTTTAACCAGAACCAAGGATTAGAACTAGGAACTGAGGCAGGAAATAGGGTCCGGAGGCAGGGAACCTAAGGACTTCCTAGAACTAAATTAAATGGAAAAACCCCAACCCAACCTTCTAAGTCCGAGTAAATAACTTTGTAACTCTACTTCAGCTATGACAGGAAACATCCTCTTCTTTGCATAGGGTGTACACATCCACTTTGCATAGGGTGTACACCAAGTAAATAACTTTGTAACTTCACTTTAGCCTCTTCATCTGCATAGGACAGTACACCAAGTAACCAATGGAAACCTCTAGAGAGAATTTAAACTCCAGAAAATTCTGTAACCAGGCCGTTGAGCCATTTGCTCGGCCCACTCCTACCTTGTGGAGTATGTTTCTGATGTCAATAAATCTCCGCTTTAGTTGCTTCATTCTTTCTTTGCTTTGTTTGTATGTTTTGTCCAATTCTATGTTCAAGACGCCAAGAACCTGGACACCCTCCACTGGTAGCAGAACCAGCAAATAAAATTAGCATCCCCAAGGATCAAGGCTGAGAGAGGAAATAATAACCTAAAAATTAATCCAAGGATGATCACATCATAAAGGCCACTTCGCCTTTGAACATGCCATTTAGACTAAGGTCAATTTAAAAATTAGCCTAAAGGTTAGTAAAGGGGTGCTAGAAAAATAAAAAACAGGAAGACAAGTCCAGCACAGTCCAGGAACAAGAGGACCAGACCTATTGGACCTTAGGCTGACTTCTGAGCATCCCCAGCAAGTGCCCAACATAGAGAGAACTAGAGGGAAAAAAAAGAAAACACTAACAAAAGAAGTAAGGAACAGCCATGGAAGGAATCTAGAAAGGAGGCTACCAGAATGTATATGTAGCCTTGTTTGCAATTCAGAGAATTCTAGAGACAATCGCTGTATTAGTCTGTTTCCACACTGCTGATAAAGACATACCTGAGACTGGCTAATTTATAAAGAAAAAGAGGTTTAATGGACTCACAGTTCTATGCAGCTGGGGAGGCCTCACAATCATAGTGGAACGTGAAACGCACATCTTTCACGATGGCAGACAAGAGAGAATGAAAACCAAGTGAAAGGGATTTCCCCTTATAAAACATTCAGATCTCGTGAGACTTATTCACTACTTCAAGAACAGCATGGGGGAAATCACCCCTGTGATTCAATTAACTCTGATCAGGTTCCTCCCACAACACGTGGGAATTATGGGAGCTACAATTCAAGGTGAGAGCTGGGTGGGGACACAGCCAAACCATATCAATTACTTGAGGATATTTTGAGATTCATTCTCTGAGATCTGTTACTTTTGTCAGTCTACGTGTTTTCCCATAGTTCTTAGCAATATAAATAAATAACAGTGAAAGAGAGTTGTTAGGCATGCCTCAAATACAGCAGGGAAGGAGGAAGCTAAGAAAAATATATACATAAGAGGAATGTGAGGAGGTAGCTGGGCAGAGGAATGTAAACAATTGCAATTGGAAAAGAAACAAGCAGGAGCAAATATCTGAGGGATTGGCAAGCTGGTTCTCTGGCAGATTAGCCTGCAGGAAAGTTCCAAGGCCCTCATCATTTCTCTGAAGTTTGGGATCACTATCTTTCAGAGGAATGGTTTTTCTTAGAAAATGCACACTCCCACATCAGGCATCTCATTAACTTGTGGATTTGCTACAGATTATTTCTCTGCTCTTAAGGCAATTTTTAAGCCTCTGAACTTTATCTTATTGTTAGTCATGATTTGATGTGGAATTATAAGCCCCATTAAAATGATTTAAATCTCTTAGAAAAGACCAAAAGCTGCAGTTCTGACTGTGATAAGACCACTTGAAGATAACAACCATAATTGTCCAGAGTAACTAAACAATCCCTCGCTTGTGGATAAATAAGTCTAGGTATAATCGATCTTTCAGGGATGCTAATCATTCTGTCAGAATCATTGTTGGTTTTTTACTTCCCCAGCAATCATGAACCATCTAACTTAGATCTTATTTCCCATAGATGTCATATCATCTATGGGATATAGATGGAAGATCATAAAACCTTAGTGCTAAAAGATGATCTAATTTAACCTGTCAATTGTATAACTAGCCCAACACTCAGAAGAGAAATTAAGTGACTTATCCAAGATCATACAGTTCAGTAGAATTCCATTGACCTAGGGCATCAATTAAATGCTTAACACTTGGTTAATTCAAAAAGTGATAAAATTCAGAGATGCCATATGTTGAACTACATGCATTTTATTTTTCTATTCCTGCATTAGTGTAATGCCTCTTTGTAATGACCAAAATAACAAGTTTACTGAGGCACAGAGAGGTAGTTGCATGTTTATGGATTTACAGTGTATCAGAAAGGACCCACAGCTGTTAAAATCCCTAGTCATGTGCCCCAATGCCTGGAAGCCCACAAGGAGCTATTCATTTCTATTGATTTTTCATACTTCTGAGTGATACATATTAAAACCCTCAAGATTGTCTGCTACTGGGAAACTCACATAACTTTCTTGAGCATTGGTTTTAATATTATTTTTTACAATATTGGAAAATAGATCTTTGAGCTACCCCCCAGTTATAAATGCAATGGGAATGATGCTCAGATAGGCAAAAATAACAACAACAATGACTATTCATCCATTCCAGGATGCCCATCAAATGCCATCACAAGCAGCCAAACAGTTCTCTTTTCCAGGAAATGGAGCAAGGTATCTGCATCCCATCCTTCTTCTGCAGGAAAGAAGGACAACTAAATTTCCATATCAAACCAGGAGGAACTTGATATTATATTCCTTTTTTTTTTGAGACTGATTCTCTCTGTCACTCAGGCTGGAGTGCAGCGGTGTGATCTCGGCTCACTTCAACCTCCACCTCCCAGGTTCAAGCAATTCTCCTGCCTCAGCCTCCCAAGTAGCTGGGATTACAGGCACCTGCCACCATGCCTGGTTAATTTTTATATTTTTAATAGAGACGGGGTTTCACCATGTTGGTCAGGCTGATCTTGAACTCCTGACCTCAGGTGATCTGCCCAACTTGGCCTCCCAAAGTGCTGGGATTACAGTGATACTATAGTCTAGGATCTACCACTGAGTGAATTCCACAGTCAGCATCAACATGGTTATCAGAGTATCTCTCAGAAATCAGAGAAATGGAAATAGATTTCCAAGAGTATTATTCCTAGGAGAGGTAAATTTTAAAAGAATAAGGTTGGCAGGGAAAGGATCAATGGCAGACTAAAAACCAGAGAGGTAAGATTTGGAGAGAAACCTTTGGATATCCATAGGGCATCAAAATGGTGTTAGGAGGCAATAATATAAGGGACCAAAAAGGGAAAGGCTTTGAAAGAGGAGCTAAGGCAGTG
Organism: Pongo abelii; assembly: GCF_028885655.2. Taxonomy (NCBI): domain Eukaryota; kingdom Metazoa; phylum Chordata; class Mammalia; order Primates; family Hominidae; genus Pongo; species Pongo abelii. Next base: position 39,641,691 of record NC_072007.2, on the reverse strand, counting down.
CTACTTTTCCATTCCTTTAACTGCTGGATTATTTTCTTTCATGTGTGCTATAATTTGAGGTTTTCATGTGGACTCCACCCCTTCTCAGGTAGTTTTCGTCTGAAAGGTATACTTTATGTAAGCGGCATTTCTCCTGTCCTTCAATAATAGCATTTATCTGTTAACCACTCAGCTCCGTGGTAGGCTCTCATGGTGGGATCTCATCGAACACACAATTATCCACTCCAGCTGCCATGAATGTGGCATTAATTTCTGACTCTCTGAGACAAAAATTAGATTGTGTTTCAAGTTCTTAGGACTGTAACACCAAACAAAACAACTGAAGTGAGTCTCAATCAATTTAAAGGTTTATTTTGCCAAAGTTAAGGATGCGTCCAGGAAAGAGAGACACAAGTCCCAGTAGGATCTGTGGCCCATACTTTTTCCAAAAAGGACTTTGAGAGCTTCAATATTTAAAGGGAAAAAAGTGGGCAGTGGGAAAAGGGGAGAGAAAAAAGAAAGAGGGAGAATACGGTCACATTCTTGTGATGCTTTGATTAGGCTCACTGAATACTCATATGGAAAGGAGGGTGTAGAGGGAATAGTCAATTATGTATTCATCTCACATTCAGTAAATCTGCACTTTACATAAGATAAAGTAAACATAGAGTAGAGGAGGAAGTCAAATATGCATTCATCTCAGGGTGGACAGGAATGATTTCCAGTCTCCTCTTGTACCATACTGTGAAGATAAGCTGTTCACTTACATTGTCAGAATGACAGAGGCCCCCTGAAGAGACATGTGGCCTTCTACCCTATAACTATTTGTTTAGGAACTCATGCAAAGGTAGTTTGCTGTTGTTGTTGTTGTTGTTTGTGTGTGTGTGTGTGTGTGTGTTTTGCATGACTCAACTTAACTTTTCCCTTTTGGCTTAGTGAATTGGGAGCCCTGGGATCTTATTTTCCTTGCACAGGAATTTACCTGATATTGCTAAGTGACTGATTCCTTGGCAATCATGGAATTTTACATTAAGGCTGAATTTTCAATTAATAGCCCATGGAACCTCCCTGGGACCCATAGTCATTTTTACGACATGCTAAAATTAACTGCAATCCACCTGTCCAACTCTTGCCATATGCTCAGAGACCAAAGGGCAGATGACTTTGCCATCCAAGCCAGCACATTCCTCAGCTGCCTTTCTGGGGCTTCATTACTGACTTACTGAGAGATAAAAGCTTTTGTCTTCAGCATCTCCCCTGCCAGGTTGGTGATAAATTTACTAGTGCAAATTACCATCCAGGACAATGCTGCAATTCCATTTTGCCAGAGGCAGCTGATTCTCTTTTTAAAGGTGAACCAGCTCCTAGTTCCTGAAAACAACTTTTTCTCCTCACACTCAGCTTTCACACATTTGCAGAAACTATTATTAAGGGATTTTTTTCTCACTCTTGAAGTCTATTACAAGGCAATTGCTGAATACAGAGTATATCCAGTTTCCAAAACTGAAAATAAGAGAAGATTGGTGCTCCTGGTCCTCAGAACCATTCTTTTACCCTTTTTGGCACCCTCCCTCTGAGTATAGTTCATACCCTCTGTAATGGCTTTTTTGATGTCAACCCAGCTAAGCTGTAGTCCCCAGGTATTCAAACACTAATCTAGTTGTTGCTTTGAAAGGATTTTGCAGATTTAAAGTCCCTGTTCAGTTGACTTTAATTAAGGGAGATTATCCTGGATAACCTGGGTGGGCCTGGCTTAATCAGTTGGAAAGCAGGCCCGAGCCTTCCTGGAGAGAAGAAGGAATTCCACCTGCAGACAACAATTTCATCCTGTGTGGTAGAGGTCATTACTCCCTACTGGTCCTACTTCTCTGGGCAAATGCTAAGTGACACACCTTCGTACTATACCACACACAAGCCCGCTGGAAACATCTTTCTGGTGACTCCTGCTTTGGACTTCCCTTTCTCTCTTCCTTCACTCAAATTTTCTTTGTATGCCACAGTGATGATATTCCTTGGTAAACAAAAAGCTAGGACCTGTGACCTAAGTATAGATATTTTTTATTGTTCTGTGAACATGTTTAAATGAACTATCTTATCAGAGTACAGATATTAAATTCTGTTTATGCATATGATGGCCCAAATTTATTGGAAGGAAAAAATTACCTGAAACTGGTATACCCAGGATAATTTGGGGCATATGATCACCACAACTGTACCCAAATCAATAAACTTCCCATTAGAAATGAATATCATCCCATTTATGCTAAGGTGTTAAAGGTCTTGACATTGTACTTTTATGCCATAAGAACATAAACACTTAAGTGTAATACATCTCATAATGTATTTTTATTTTTACAGAATTCTTCAAAAGTTATTACTTCATAAATCAGTGTTTCTGATATTGTGGTTCTCTGACCAGCAACATAAGCATTAAAAACTTATTAAAGATAAAAATTTAAATTTTCATGCCCCACCTAAGACTTGATGAATCAGATGACTCTCTGCAGGGGGTGAGGGGCAGGGGTTCCAGCAATCTGTGTTTTAACAAACCCTCCAGGCAAGTCTGATGTCCTCTAAAGTTTGAGAACCACTTTCTTAATCTGAGAAAATCACAGTACTGGGAACACATGGGCTAATTTTGAATGACAGATTTGTGAGCAGTTAATGAGTTAAGGTATTAAAAAAAACCTGGAAATTGTTTGTAAAAACAACCATCAAAAATGAATTAATCAGGAGAATACTGGCATCTACCACCAACTTAGCAAGTTTAACACGTTGGAATGTAGGTGAACAGGCAGCCCCAGCACTAGCCCCAATGTTTATAAAACTTCCTTCTAGAGTACAGCCACTAGCAACTCAGTTCTCATCTCCCAATAGTTACTTCATCTCAACTCAAACTATGAAATTTCAGATATTTGAAACTAGAAGGGCTTAACCTAAGTCAGGGATTCATCACTATAAATTGACAGGGTCACAGAGTACGAACACAACCATGAAAACTTTTCATCCATGGGTCAAAACTGTTACAGGGAGTTAGGCATGAACGGGGCAAGATAGGGCTCTCCCCCACCTACTGGGAATGTCGGATGATGGTTGGGCAATTATCACATTGCCTCTCTAAAAGTGATAAATTGGCAGCCAGCGCCAGGAAGAGGCCATTTCCTGATGGTCCACACCTGTTGCATTAAAGTGTTAGTTGAATGCAGGTGCCAGGGAGAAGCAAAAATGGTCTTCCAATAAAATCTCAGGTATTGGGCAAATGAGCCCCGGCATGCACATTAAGAGACAAAATGGCAGAGTATGACCTTCTGGGGACACTCCACCGGAAAAGGGAAGAAAGCCTCAGATGGGCATGCACACAACTTCCTAAACACACTACCGCGTGCTCACCTCTGAGGATAAGGAAGGCACTGCACATGGGGGCGGCCCACCCTAAGGGAAGAATCATGGGAAAGGGGCCAGCCTACAAAGTCCTAAGATCAAGGTTAAATACTGCACTTGACCTCAGTGCCCACTTGGGTCTCTTCCGAAAGTACTTTCCTTTCTTTCCTGTTCTAACGCCTTTTTACATAAACTTCCACTCCTGCTCTGAAACTTGCCCCAGTCTCTTTTTCTCTCTTATGCTCCTCAGTTGAATTCTTTCTTCTGAGAAGGCAAGTATTGAGGTCGCTGTAGACACGTACAGATTCGTCGCCAGTAACTCAGATACCGTTCACCTTTCACCCTAAAGAGGAAGAAAGCCTATAAGCTAATCAGCCACCCAAAACTATAACTACCCTGAGCCATCCTGAACTTACCTTGATGCTCCTACGCTGCATGCTACAGGTGGCTGTGCTTCCTCAGCATGACACCAGATTATGCTACTCCCATTCATCCTTCCTGGATCATTTAAAATGTCATCTCTGCCGGCCATGACCCTTTCAGTCTGGGCTGGCCACAATTTCTCATGCTCTTATAGCACTGATGGGGAGTTCACATCCGCTTTTATTTTCTTCAGACCCTGACTTTGCCTCCATTCCCTTGCCATATCATTCCATCAGACTCTGCTTGAGAGTGTCTAACAAATATAAACATCTTTAGAATTTAAGGTCAGAAAAAAAGGAGATTTCAGTATGTTCAAACGAAAAGGCTTGAGCACATTAGTAAACTCAGTAGACAAAGGAGTTCTAATCTCTGGACAAAATTGGAATCGGCAATGTATTTGGAAAAAAAAAAAGTGTGAAGTGCAGCTCTGAAAACAGTTACCCTTTTCTTCAGAAACTGAGAATGATGTGTATATACTGAGACGATATTGTGAAGTGTTAACTTGTAATTCTCCCTAAAACTGCCCCTCATACCTCTCCTCATTCAGGCTGCTGAGCAGGAGTATTGCCTGAACCCTGTTCCATGTTGTCATCCCAACAAACACAGAGAACTAGGGGATCACGTTTTAGCTTCTTAAAAGTTTCTTGGCCGAGACTGGGTGTGGTGGTGCACGCCTATAATTCCAGCACTCTGAGAGGCCGAGGTGGACAGATCCCCTGAGGTCAGGAGTTCAAGACCAGCCTGGCCAACATGGTGAAACCCCGTCTCCACAAAAATACAAAAATTAGCCAGGCATGATGCCAGATGCCTGTAATCCCAGCTACTCAGAAGGCTAAGGCAGGAGAATCACTTGAACCCAGGAGGCGGAGGTTGCAGTGAGCCGATATCCCACCATTGCACTCCAGCCACAGAGCAAGACTCCATCTCAAAAAAATAAATAAATAAATAAATAAAAATAAGAATAAAGTTTTTTGTCTGAGGATGGCAGCTCACTCCCGTAATCCCAGTAATTTGGGAGAATGCGGTGGGCAGTTGCTTGAGCCCAGCAGTTCAAGACCAACCTGGGCAATATGGCAAAACTCCGTGTCTACAAAAATAATAAAAATTAGCACAGGTTTGGTGGTGCACATCCCAGCTACTCAGGAGGCTGAGGTGGGAGGACTGATTGAGCCCAGGAGGAGGAGGCTGCAGTGAGCTGAGAGCGTGCCACTGTACTCCAGTCTGGGTGACAGAGTGAGATCCTGTCTCAAAAAACATAAATAAAAGTTCCTTTTTCTGTTACCATCACCTACACCCCATCATTTCCCGTCCCCAGAATCAACAAAAACCTCTTTGTCTGGAGGGGAGAAGGGTGAAAGATAGAAAGCAATTTAAACCATTAATCAACAAGAAAGAGTTTTAGTCATATTAGGCAGTGTGAGAGGGACACAGAAAATCTTATTCCATGGTTAAAAGACAGAGAAAGAGAGGAGAAGAGAGAAAGGGAAGCAGAAATGGAAAGAGGAAAGAGAAAACAGAAGAGAAGAGAAGACAAGAGAAGAGAAGAGAAGTAAGAGAACAACAGATTTTAACCTCCTCCAGCCCTTGTTTGTGCTCACACACAGCCTCCCAGGAGAGCTATCCCAAGGATGCATAGCAGGCCTGGCGAAGCAAGTAAGCTTGCCAGCATCTCTCCCAGTGAAACAACCAAACACCCTTGAACCACGAAGAAAAGCAACATGGAAAATTGGAGAAACAGGAACCAAACTGGGGAAATCTGTAAGAGTGTGTTGACCTCAGAATCAGGGCCTCCTACTTGAGATATTCTCAGAAGATAATGACAGGAATTTGATTTCTCTCCTTGAATCAATGTTATTTCTAGATGTCTGGAATTTCCAAGTTGACCAACAGTCATTTGTTGTTATTTTTTTCTTTTTTTTTTTTTAATCCCACAGACTTGGCAACATTCTCTTCAAAGTGGCGTATCCAGGCCGGGTGCAGTGGCTTACACCTGTAATCCCAGCGCTTTGGGAGGCCAAGTGGGCAGATCACCTGAGGTCAGGAGTTCGAGACCAACCTGGCCAACATGGCAAAACCACATCTCTACTAAAAATACAAAAATTAGCTGGGTGTGGTGGCACGTGCCTATAATCCCGCTACTCAGGCGGCTGAGGCAGAGGAATCGCTTGAACCTGGGAGGTAGAGGTTGCAGTGAGCCAAGATAGCGCCATTGCACTCCAGCCTGGGCAACAAGAGCTAAACTCCATCTCAAAAAATAAAATAAAATAAATAAAATAAAATAAAATGACATATCTAATGCCACAAGTGTCTTTAGATTATTCTCTCATTGCCTGCCCTCTGATTTTTTCTTACCTTCCTTCCATTTCTCTCTTCCCTCCCCACTTTGAATGTTCTTATCTGTCCTTTTATTCACAGTTCCTTAGGTCAGCCACATCTGGGATATTCAAACTTTCTGGACTGGCCTCTTATTTGGGTAAGAAACAGGATTACCTGTCATTCTCTCTTCTTTTTACCCATGTTTTAGAACCTGCTATTGGATAATTGCATTGTTTATTCTGTGTCTTTAGAAAGTCTGTAAGAGTAAGGCCACTGGAATCAGAATAAAGAGGCCTACTTTCCACCCCCACACTTCTGTTTCTTCTTTTTTTTTGAGATGAGTCTCGCTCTGTCAGCCGAAGTGGGTGGATCACCCCGGCCATCATGGCAAAACCCCATCTCTACTAAAAATACTTCCGTTTCTTAAATAGCTGGGAAAAGCAATTTTTAGCCATTAGTTTCTTCATCTGTAATATAAATAAGTTAAACTAAATTTCCATTAATTTTCCTTCCTGTTGTAAAATGCTATGATTCTCAATGGAAAAAAAAAAGACCCATATTTAAACTTAGGTTATTCAAGGACAATGAATTAATTTTGTTTCAGGCACCAGCAAAGATTCTTCTATTTTGTAAGAGGAAATAATAGAAAACCCCATATCAGGTATTCATTCAGAACCATTACAACTAAAAATATGTTCTTCCTTATTATCTTCTATTTTAACTTTCTCACTTCCTTTAATGTATTAATTTTTACACCAATGGAGTTTTTCCCACACTTTCTTCCTTTTTCCTGGCTGGTAAAACGGGAAGCTGGTCCAGTTCAGAGTTTGCCTCCTCCTCTACACATACTAGGACCCCCTGTCCAGCTTCCCTGAGACATCATCTAACACAGTGCACTGTCTTCACCTTCTACTCTCATTTTTTCCTCTCTGCAGGGCACTGCCACTGTTCAATCATCTGTCTCTCCACTGGTTCCCGTGTGAACTTCATACAAGTAAAGCAATTTCTTGCTTGTCTTTATGTCTCTGGGCCCAGCCAGTACTTGAAACAGATATGCATCTAATAAGTAATGACTGAATAAATTAATTATAAAAATGTATCTATCATGCTAGATGAAAAACCCTGAAGGAAACTTAAATATATTTTGCTAAGTGAAAGAAGCCAGTCCAAAAAGGCTACCTACTACTGTTTGATTTCCAGTGTATGACACTGAAAATGACAAAACTATGGAGACAGTAAAAAGATCAATGGTTGCCAGGAACTTGGGGAGAGAGAGGAAGGGAAGAATAGATGGAGTACAGGGCCTCTTCAGAGCAGTGAAACTATTCTGGTGGATATGGTGGATACATACGATGATATATTTGACAAAACCTACAGAATTGTACAAGGAGTGAACCCTAATGTAAAGTATGGGTTTTAGTTAATAATCATGTATTAATATTGGTTTATCAATTGTAACAAATGTAGCACTCCAAAGCCAGATGCTAATAATAGGGGGAACTGAAGCAAGGATAGAGGAAGCATGTGGTAATTCTATACTATATGCTCAATTTTTGTAAGCCTAAAACCGCTCTAAAAATTAAAGTCTATTAATTCTTAAAAAATGAATGAGCCCCCATTAGTCTCTCCTAGGTCACTTGGTTTTGTGTAAGTAAACTTTTAACTTGGAGCAGGTAAAGACAGCTAGATAGGGTCATACAGCTCATGCTGACATGAGAACCAGATATCAGGCCTGCTACTTTCCTGCCTAAGGACTTTTCCTGTAGCTGACTTGTTTTTCATTCTGGTCTTATTTAACTTTTAGCTGTTTTTTTTTTTTATCATCTGTTAGCTTTTATCCTTTTTTCATAGCTTTTCGTGCAACCTAGGCATTGTTTATATCATTATCTTGGCTGTGTCACTAATTAGCAATTGATTTCTGAAAATTTAGCTCATCATCAATAAATGCTGTTCCTAAGTAGTCAATTAGAATGAACATCTCCCAGGGATTTATGGGGTTATTAAGTCTGGAAGGTAGTCTTGGTGAAGGCATAACTTAAGACCTTGTATCCCAGGAGGATAATCTGTGGTGACAGCAACAGGAGGTGAACTTGCTCAGCCCAGCTGTGGAGTTCAGCACCAGGCTGGTGAATCCATCTTCCCGAGACCTCATGCTGTCGCAGCCAGGAGACTTATGCTCTAATTATGTGCCCCTCTTTTGCAACCCCTACAGCTTAATGGGTTTCACATTCTCTTCAGGTCTAATGTCCATTTTAAAATTGACTGACATGCCATTATCTCTCAGGTTTGGGGGGACTTGTTTCTTCCTAGGAAGGGAGTTTTGCAATATATCTATTGATCTGCTCCTGACTAGTGCATTAAAGAGAGCTCTTCTTCAATCTTGTCTTCCCACAAATGAAGTAGCACTTTGTTCTCTTAGAGAAGCTCTTTTTACTGAACTGCATTAACCACCCACATAAACCCACCTCCTCGTGCATCCCTGTGCTTGTGTTCCTCCTTTCTGAAGCTCTCCCCAGTTGGCAATGAAAGGAAGTGCAGACAATGAGCTGTGGCTTCTTGAAGGGCAGAGGCAGACTCCTCAGTCACCGTCTTGTAATGAATGATTACAAGAACTCATTGTGCAAGGCAATGAAGAACATTTATGTTGATACAATACCTGGGCTTTAAAATGCCTTCCGATGACATACACCAGGAAAAATCAACACAGCCACTTCAGCTGGGATCGCTGAGCAGGAGCCTCAGATGTACTCATTTTTAATTAAATCTGTCTCTCTCTCTCCCTCTCTCTCTCTGCAAGCCTATGAGAGAGTGGATAAGACAAGGAAAAAATATGAATGACTTATTTTAAATAAAGAGACAACCTGTAAGCTATTTTCCCTGGCCAGTTCATAAAGCTCAGTAAGTGAGTACAGTGAAAACAGAATTGTTGAAAGGTCATTCAACAGGTAATAACTGTTATTGGTTTTGGTGGTAGTTTAAAAACTCACCTATTTAGGTTTCAAATAAAGTCTAGTAGTAGATAGCACCAGCTATTAAAAAACATTTTCAAAGAATATTTATAAGACCAAGAAGAGATGTCAATACACCCCTATCAGAACAGCAAAAATAAAAAGTAGTAACACCACCAAATGCTGGTAAGGATGTGGAGAAACTGTATCTGTCATACCTTGCTGGCAGGAATGCAAAGTGAGAGAGCTACTTTTAAACCATATAACTGGGCAGTTTTTTAGACTTGTCAGTTTCTTATTCTTTAAAAAATAAACAACTAAACATGTATTTACCATATGAACCAAAAATCACATTTCTGAGAATGTATCCCAGAGAAATGAAAACTTCTGTCCACAAAAACACCAGTACACAATGTTCACAGCAGCTTTATTTTGTAATAGCAAAGATCCAGAAACCACTGAGATGTCCTCCAATGGGGGAATGGTGAAACAAACCGCGGTGCATGTCATAGAATATTGATGGCTCTCACAGGTATTATGCTGAGTAAAAAATCCAATCTCTAAAGGTCAAGTACTGTATGATTGCATTTATATAACATTCTCAAAACAATAACAGAGAGATGGAGAACAAAATTAGTGGTTACCAGGAGTGGTGGTGGATAGAGTAACCATAAGGGTATAAAGAGTTAGCATGCATGAGATGTTTATGGTAATGGAATAGTTCTGTGTCTTGACTATGATGTGGTCACACAAATCTGTATATGTAATAAAATGACACATATTGTACTGATGGCAGTTTCCTGGCTTTGGTATTGTGCTATAGTTATATAAGATGTTACCATCGGGAGAAAATGGGTGACACTGTACTATAGTTATATAAGATGTTACAACTGGGAGAGACATGAAACTTCTCTCTACTATTTGTGAATAAATAATTATTTCAAGTATAAAAACTTTAAAAAGAATATTTAACAACATAAGAAAATATTGAAAAAAATTATAATGTTTTAAACCTAAGCAATATATTAACAATATATGCAGAAAAACTATGCATACTTATATACCACCCCCAAAAAGTGCTAGAAAGAAAAACATCCCTACTGGTATATTAGTGATTGTACCTAGAGAGCAGAATTTAAATTCTCTGTTTCTTGTCTGTGCTTTACATAACGTCTACAATGAGCATATATTAATTTTATAATCAGCCCTTAAAATTCTGTTTCCTTGTGCTCCACTAGAAGGATAGTCCTTTTAAAAACAGTAAGTTATATATGCTCTGCTAAAAATCAATGAACTAGAACTCATTTCTGAAAGGAAATTGCAGAAGTGAGAGTAATCACCCAAGAGAATCAACTAGTTCCTTCACATAAAAACCAGGGAGAATCTTACTTTGTTTATAAGGGCTCTACTTGTGTGAGGCGTATTTTTTCTTAGCTAATACAACTCCAAAATTAACAAGACTACCAAATACTATGACTATTACGTTTAAATCAGATAGACTAATTTTATAGCTACCAAAGCAATGGTGTTGATTTACTTGGGATGTATTTCCCTACCTCAACAAGGTAACAGTCAGAAAGCAGGTGCTCCTTATTGTGCTTAATGTAAATTATCATTAATGCCTCTAGAAGAAGACTGTGTGCTAACTGGCAAATTAACCTAAGATAAACATAAATGTTCAGGTCTTTATTGAAGTGCCTTATGTTTCATCATTATGAAGCTGTGCTCCTGGCTACCTATCTAATCTTTCCCTGTGAACATCCTTGCTGTTAATATATAACAAGTTATTCCTACCCTTTATATTTAATGCTTAATGTTTTCTCTTTGGATAATTTGCATTTGTGAGCTTACTTTTTGTAAATATTTCTAAAGTAGACTTCCCACATCTCCAGGATGAGTTTAATGACAGGAGATAACTGGGGTTTATAATTTTCCCTAGCTATTTATGAAAACAAAGAACAGCCTATTTATTATTCAGATATAAAGCCTCTATTCATCAAAAAGGCATTGATTTCATATTTTTGACTGAAATAATCCTGAATTGTTTTAAGTCATAAAACAAATGCCATCCCAATTATAATTTCAAGATAGGCTAAACAATTAAAAGAAATATAATACAGAGTTGAAATTCAAATAAATGTTTAGTTTCATCTCATTTATTTTAAACTTGAGTAACAGGAATGCAAAAGAGAAGAATACACAAAAAAGTACAAATAAGGAAAAATTCCCTAAAACCAACTGACATTCAAAAGAAAATTCTGGGCCGGGCGCAGTGGCTCAAGCCTGTAATCCCAGCACTTTGGGAGACTGAGGCGGGCAGATCACGCGGTCAGGAGATCAAGACCATCCTGACTAACTCGGTGAAACCCCAACTCTACTAAAAATACAAAAAATTAGCCGGGCGTGGTGGCGGGTGCCGGTAGTCCCAGCTACTCAGGAGGCTGAGGAAGGAGAATGGGGTGAACCTGGGAGGCGGAGCTTGCAGTGAGCAGAGATCGGGCCACTGCACTCCAGCCTGGGCGACAGAGTGAGACTCCGTCTCAAAAAAAAAAAAGAAAAGAAAATTCTGCCTATTGTTGCATCATAGAAATAGAAACAGATGTAAATATGAATACCTTAGTTGGAAGGATAAAACAAATATACACATAGTTACAGGCAGCATGGTGTAGAGAAAAAGGACAGACAGACACAGATTCGAATCCTGCTCCCAGAGTGCTCATAGTTGAGCAACGGTCAAGTTCAGGGTCATACCAGGAAACCTTTCCATTTTAGAGCTGACCTCCTCTGGCCAGCACTGCTACATCTCAGAGACACCCAAGTTCTTGGTGCCATTTAGGCCAGTGCTACACCCTTGCTATCAGAGTTCAACTGAGTGTTCTGAATTTTTCAAAGCTACTGAGTCATATCCCTTCTTCACTTAATGCCTCTCATCATCCCTGGAGTGAAGTGGTAGACCCTGTGGCTCATCGTCATCTTAAGGGTCCTCTCTTCCTACCCCTCTTTTTTTTTTTTTTTCAGTTTGTATGTCCATACCTACAAAACACAAGTTATTATATTCACATCCTTGTTACCAAAGTATAAGATATAAGCTATTACATTTCCAATATTATAGTTGGGGCAACAGACTTACAGACTTACAGAAAATAAGAAACCTGTCTACAGTTGCACAGTTTGAAAGCCAGAAGGTCTGGCTCAGGCACTGATGGTGTGTGAGTTGTGAAGTAACAAAGTGGTTGTCTCAGTCCATACATCTGGTAGTGGTGACATGTGAGGTGGGCTGGATGTGGGTACAGATTGATTCGTGTATTTGCTGCTCCTTGCATTTCACTTTTTGATTCAAATAAATTATTCTAATCAATGACGTCTCACACTAGCTCCTTCATTTAGTTCATTTCTTTTTTTTCTTCTTTTCCTTTTAAAAAAAGATCCTATACTGACAACTCCAAATGCTGGCAAGTTGAGGAGCAGTAGGAACTCTCATTCATTGACTGGTGGGAATGTCAATGTTACAACAATTTGGAAGACAGTATGGCAGGTTATTACTAAAGTGAGCATATTGTCACTATAAATTCCAGTAAGTGTGCTCCTTGACATTGACCTAAATTAGTTAAAATTTTATTTCCGTAAAAAATGTGGATGTAGATATTCATAGCAGCTTGATTGAAAGTTGTCAAAACTGGGAAGCAACTGAGAATCCCTTTAGTAGGTGCAGGAGTTATTACACTTTGGTGTATACAAACAGTAGAATAAGATTCAACACCAATAAGAAATGGCTATTGTGCCATGAAAAGACAAAGAGGAATTTCAAATGCATATGACTAAGTGAAAGAAGCCAGTCTGAAAAGATGACTTACCATATGACATTCCAACCATATGAAATTCTGAAAAGTAAATATGGAGACAAAGATCAGAGACTGGCATAGGTTATTGGAGAGGGAAACATGAAAAGGGAGAGTTCAGAGGATTTTTAGGGCAGGGAAACGATTCAGAATTTCTTCTTAAAAATTTTTTTATTTCCATAGGTTTTTGGGGAACAGGTGGTCTCTGGTTACATGAATAAGTTCTTCAGTGGTAATTTGTGAGATTTTAGTGCACCCATCAATAGAGTAGTATACACTGAACCCAATTTGGAGTCTTTTATCCCTCAATGCCCCTCCCAGCCTTTCCCCTGAGTCCCCAAGTCTTTTTTATCATTCTTATGCCTTTGTATCCTCATAGCTTAGCTCCCACTTATGAGTGAGAATATACAATATTTGGTTTTCCATTCCTGAGTGACTTCCCTCAGAAGAATAGTCTTCAGTTCCATCCAGACTGCTGCAAATGCCATTAGTTTTTTCCTTTTTATGGCTGAGTAGTATTCCATGGTATATACATACCACAATTTCTTTATTATTATTATTATTATACTTTAAGTTCTAAGATACATGTGCGGAATGTGTATGTTTGTTACATAGGGATACACATGCCATGGTGGTTTGCTGCACCCATCAACCCATCATCTACATTAGGTATTTCTCTGGATGCTATCCCTCCCCTTGCCCCCCACCCAACAGGCCCCAGTGTATGATGTTCCCCTCCCTGTGCCCATATGTTCTCATTGTTCAACTCCCACTTATGAGTGAGAACATGAGGTGTTCAGTTTTCTGTTCCCGTGTTAGTTTCCTGAGAATGATGGTTTCCAGCTTCATCCATGTCCCTGCAAAGGACACGAACTCATTCTTTTTTATGGCTGCATAGTATTGCATGGTGTATATGTGCCACATTTTCTTTATCCAGTCTAACATTGATGGGCATTTGGGTTGGCTCCAAGTCTTTTCTATTGTGAATAGTGCTGCAGTAAACATATGTGTGCATGTGTCTTTATAGTAGCATGATTTATAATACTTTGGGTATATACCCAGTAATGGGATGGCTGGGTCAAATGGTATTTCTAGTTCTAGATCCTTGAGGAATCACCACTCTGTCTTCCACAATGGTTGAACTAATTTACACTCCCAACAACAGCATAAAAGTGTTCCTATTTCTCTACATCCTCTCCAGCATGTTTCTTGGCTGTTCAATGATCACCATTCTAACTGGCATGACATGGTATCTCATTGCAGTTTTGATTTGCATTTCTCTAATGACCAGTGATGATGATCTTTTTTTTATATGCTTTTTGGCTGCACAAATGTCTTCTTTTGAAAATCCCGCCCCTCTCTTAAATCCCTTCTAATATCCTAAGAGAGAGAAGTGATGCCAAGCTCTGCTGGGGACCCACCACACGGGAAGTATTCCAATCTCAGCTAGTTCTATTCACCCAAACACCAGGTCTGTCTCCACCTTCTGAGACCACACAGAAAAAGCTA